>NW_026736722.1:0-60821 GCF_949786415.1 Peromyscus eremicus | reverse complement strand
ACACTCTGCTTTTGAGAAAACAGCACTCTTCTACTCTCCTGTGTTTCCTATAGGGCCAGAACAGTGAGCTTGCTCAGAACCAAAGAACTGTGCTTCCTACACACACGGGGCATATCTAGTTCAACTCTGCTTAGGAAACTGACCAGAACAGTAGCTTCTCTTCAGTCCAATACACTGTACTTGCTGGGAACAGTCGCGAGTGCTATTTGCACTGTGTATGGCAATGGGAGCGCAATAGTGACTCTTCTTAGCAGAAAACAACTCTTGCTCGTAGGACCAGAAACTGCATGGGATTCTACTCCGTTTAGGACTGGGAAACAAACGCTAGCTCGCCTTGCAAGAAACACACTCTGCTTTGGAGAAAACAGCACTCTTCTACTCTCCTGTGTTTCCTATAGGGCCAGAACAGTGAGCTTGCTTAGAACAAAAGAACTGTGCTTCCTACACACACGGGGCATATCTAGTTCAACTCTGCTTAGGAAACTGACCAGAACAGTAGCTTCTCTTCAGTCCAATACACTGTACTTGCTGGGAACAGACGCGAGTGCTATTTGCACTGTGTATGGCAATGGGAGCCCAATAGTGACTCTTCTTAGCAGAAAACAACTCTTGCTCGTAGGACCACAAACTGCATGGGATTCAACTCCGTTTAGGACTGGGAAACAAACGCTAGCTCGCCTTGCAAGAAACACACTCTGTTTTTGAGAAAACAGCACTCTTCTACTCTCCTGTGTTTCCTATAGGGCCAGAACAGTGAGCTTGCTCAGAACCAAAGAACTGTGCTTCCTACACACACGGGGCATATCTAGTTCAACTCTGCTTAGGAAACTGACCAGAACAGTAGCTTCTCTTCAGTCCAATACACTGTACTTGCTGGGAACAGACGCGAGTGCTATTTGCACTGTGTATGGCAATGGGAGCGCAATAGTGACTCTTCTTAGCAGAAAACAACTCTTGCTCGTAGGACCAGAATCTGCATGGGATTCAGCTCCGTTTAGGACTGGGAAACAAACGCTAGCTCGCCTTGCAAGAAACACACTCTGCTTTTGAGAAAACAGCACTCTTCTACTCTCCTGTGTTTCCTATAGGGCCAGAACAGTGAGCTTGCTCAGAACAAAACAACTGTGCTTCCTACACACACGGGGCATATCTAGTTCAACTCTGTTTAGGAAACTGACCAGAACAGTAGCTTCTCTTCAGTCCAATAGTGCTATTTGCACTGTGTATGGCAATGGGAGCGCAATAGTGACTCTTCTAAGCAGAAAACAACTCTTGCTCGTAGGACCAGAAACTGCATGGGATTCAACTCCGTTTAGGACTGGGAAACAAACGCTAGCTCGCCTTGCAAGAAACACACTCTGCTTTTGAGAAAACAGCACTCTTCTACTCTCCTGTGTTTCCTATAGGGCCAGAACAGTGAGCTTGCTCAGAACAAAACAACTGTGCTTCCTACACACACGGGGCATATCTAGTTCAACTCTGCTTAGGAAACTGACCAGAACAGTAGCTTCTCTTCAGTCCAATACACTGTACTTGCTGGGAACAGACGCGAGTGCTATTTGCACTGTGTATGGCAATGGGAGCGCAATGGTGACTCTTCTTAGCAGAAAACAACTCTTGCTAGTAGGACCAGAAACTGCATGGGATTCAACTCCGTTTAGAACTGGGAAACAAACGCTGGCTCGCCTTGCAAGAAACACACTCTGCTTTTGAGAAAACAGCACTCTTCTACTCTCCTGTGTTTCCTATAGGGGCCAGAACAGTGAGCTTGCTCAGAACCAAAGAACTGTGCTTCCTACACACACGGGGCATATCTAGTTCAACTCTGCTTAACAAACTGACAAGAATAGTAGCTTCTCTTCAGTCCAATACACTGTACTTGCTGGGAACAGACGCGAGTGCTGTTTGCACTGTGTATGGCAATGGGAGCGCAATAGTGACTCTTCTTAGCAGAAAACAACTCTTGCTCGTAGGACCAGAAACTGCATGGGATTCTACTCCGTTTAGGACTGGGAAACAAACGCTAGCTCGCCTTGCAAGAAACACACTCTGCTTTTGAGAAAACAGCACTCTTCTACTCTCCTGTGTTTCCTATAGGGCCAGAACAGTGAGCTTGCTCAGAACAAAAGAACTGTGCTTCCTACACACACGGGGCATATCTAGTTCAACTCTGCTTAGGAAACTGACCAGAACAGTAGCTTCTCTTCAGTCCAATACACTGTACTTGCTGGGAACAGACGCGAGTGCTATTTGCACTGTGTATGGCAATGGGAGCGCAATAGTGACTCTTCTAAGCAGAAAACAACTCTTGCTCGTAGGACCAGAAACTGCATGGGATTCAACTCCGTTTAGGACTGGGAAACAAACGCTAGCTCGCCTTGCAAGAAACACACTCTGCTCTTGAGAAAACAGCACTCTTCTACTCTCCTGTGTTTCCTATAGGGCCAGAACAGTGAGCTTGCTCAGAACAAAAGAACTGTGCTTCCTACACACACGGGGCATATCTAGTTCAACTCTGCTTAGGAAACTGACCAGAACAGTAGCTTCTCTTCAGTCCAATACACTGTACTTGCTGGGAACAGACGCGAGTGCTATTTGCACTGTGTATGGCAATGGGAGCACAATAGTGACTCTTCTTAGCAGAAAACAACTCTTGCTCGTAGGACCAGAAACTGCATGGGATTCAACTCCGTTTAGGACTGGGAAACAAATGCTGGCTCGCCTTGCAAGAAACACACTCTGCTTTTGAGAAAACAGCACTCTTCTACTCTCCTGTGTTTCCTATAGGGCAAGAACAGTGAGCTTGCTCAGAACAAAAGAACTGTGCTTCCTACACACACGGGGCATATCTAGTTCAACTCTGCTTAACAAACTGACAAGAATAGTAGCTTCTCTTCAGTCCAATACACTGTACTTGCTGGGAACAGACGCGAGTGCTGTTTGCACTGTGTATGGCAATGGGAGCACAATAGTGACTCTTCTTAGCAGAAAACAACTCTTGCTCGTAGGACCAGAAACTGCATGGGATTCTACTCCGTTTAGGACTGGGAAACAAACGCTAGCTCGCCTTGCAAGAAACACACTCTGCTTTTGAGAAAACAGCACTCTTCTACTCTCCTGTGTTTCCTATAGGGCCAGAACAGTGAGCTTGCTCAGAACAAAAGAACTGTGCTTCCTACACACACGGGGCATATCTAGTTTAACTCTGCTTAGGAAACTGACCAGAACAGTAGCTTCTCTTCAGTCCAATACACTGTACTTGCTGGGAACAGACGCGAGTGCTATTTGCACTGTGTATGGCAATGGGAGCGCAATAGTGACTCTTCTTAGCAGAAAACAACTCTTGCTCGTAGGACCAGAATCTGCATGGGATTCAGCTCCGTTTAGGACTGGGAAACAAACGCTAGCTCGCCTTGCAAGAAACACACTCTGCTTTTGAGAAAACAGCACTCTTCTACTCTCCTGTGTTTCCTATAGGGCCAGAACAGTGAGCTTGCTCAGAACAAAACAACTGTGCTTCCTACACACACGGGGCATATCTAGTTCAACTCTGCTTAGGAAACTGACCAGAACAGTAGCTTCTCTTCAGTCCAATACACTGTACTTGCTGGGAACAGACGCGAGTGCTATTTGCACTGTGTATGGCAATGGGAGCGCAATAGTGACTCTTCTTAGCAGAAAACAACTCTTGCTCGTAGGACCAGAAACTGCATGGGATTCAACTCCGTTTAGGACTGGGAAACAAACGCTAGCTCGCCTTGCAAGAAACACACTCTGCTTTTGAGAAAACAGCACTCTTCTACTCTCCTGTGTTTCCTATAGGGCCAGAACAGTGAGCTTGCTCAGAACAAAACAACTGTGCTTCCTACACACACGGGGCATATCTAGTTCAACTCTGCTTAGGAAACTGACCAGAACAGTAGCTTCTCTTCAGTCCAATACACTGTACTTGCTGGGAACAGACGCGAGTGCTATTTGCACTGTGTATGGCAATGGGAGCGCAATAGTGACTCTTCTAAGCAGAAAACAACTCTTGCTCGTAGGACCAGAAACTGCATGGGATTCAACTCCGTTTAGGACTGGGAAACAAACGCTAGCTCGCCTTGCAAGAAACACACTCTGCTTTTGAGAAAACAGCACTCTTCTACTCTCCTGTGTTTCCTATAGGGCCAGAACAGTGAGCTTGCTCAGAACAAAAGAACTGTGCTTCCTACACACACGGGGCATATCTAGTTCAACTCTGCTTAGGAAACTGACCAGAACAGTAGCTTCTCTTCAGTCCAATACACTGTACTTGCTGGGAACAGACGCGAGTGCTATTTGCACTGTGTATGGCAATGGGAGCGCAATAGTGACTCTTCTTAGCAGAAAACAACTCTTGCTCGTAGGACCACAAACTGCATGGGATTCAACTCCGTTTAGGACTGGGAAACAAACGCTGGCTCGCCTTGCAAGAAACACACTCTGCTTTTGAGAAAACAGCACTCTTCTACTCTCCTGTGTTTCCTATAGGGCCAGAACAGTGAGCTTGCTCAGAACAAAAGAACTGTGCTTCCTACACACACGGGGCATATCTAGTTCAACTCTGCTTAGGAAACTGACCAGAACAGTAGCTTCTCTTCAGTCCAATACACTGTACTTGCTGGGAACAGACGCGAGTGCTATTTGCACTGTGTATGGCAATGGGAGCGCAATAGTGACTCTTCTTAGCAGAAAACAACTCTTGCTCGTAGGACCACAAACTGCATGGGATTCAACTCCGTTTAGGACTGGGAAACAAACGCTAGCTCGCCTTGCAAGAAACACACTCTGCTTTTGAGAAAACAGCACTCTTCTACTCTCCTGTGTTTCCTATAGGGCCAGAACAGTGAGCTTGCTCAGAACAAAAGAACTGTGCTTCCTACACACACGGGGCATATCTAGTTCAACTCTGCTTAGGAAACTGACCAGAACAGTAGCTTCTCTTTAGTCCAATACACTGTACTTGCTGGGAACAGACGCGAGTGCTATTTGCACTGTGTATGGCAATGGGAGCGCAATAGTGACTCTTCTTAGCAGAAAACAACTCTTGCTCGTAGGACCAGAAACTGCATGGGATTCAACTCCGTTTAGGACTGGGAAACAAACGCTAGCTCGCCTTGCAAGAAACACACTCTGCTTTTGAGAAAACAGCACTCTTCTACTCTCCTGTGTTTCCTATAGGGCCAGAACAGTGAGCTTGCTCAGAACCAAAGAACTGTGCTTCCTACACACACGGGGCATATCTAGTTCAACGCTGCTTAGGAAACTGACCAGAACAGTAACTTCTCTTCAGTCCAATACACTGTACTTGCTGGGAACAGACGCGAGTGCTATTTGCACTGTGTATGGCAATGGGAGCGCAATAGTGACTCTTCTTAGCAGAAAACAACTCTTGCTCGTAGGACCACAAACTGCATGGGATTCAACTCCGTTTAGGACTGGGAAACAAACGCTAGCTCGCCTTGCAAGAAACACACTCTGCTTTTGAGAAAACAGCACTCTTCTACTCTCCTGTGTTTTCTATAGGGCCAGAACAGTGAGCTTGCTCAGAACAAAAGAACTGTGCTTCCTACACACACGGGGCATATCTAGTTCAACTCTGCTTAGGAAACTGACCAGAACAGTAGCTTCTCTTCAGTCCAATACACTGTACTTGCTGGGAACAGACGCGAGTGCTATTTGCACTGTGTATGGCAATGGGAGCGCAATAGTGACTCTTCTTAGCAGAAAACAACTCTTGCTCGTAGGACCAGAAACTGCATGGGATTCAAGTCCGTTTAGGACTGGGAAACAAACGCTAGCTCACCTTGCAAGAAACACTCTGCTTTTGAGAAAACAGCACTCTTCTACTCTCCTGTGTTTCCTATAGGGCCAGAACAGTGAGCTTGCTCAGAACAAAACAACTGTGCTTCCTACACACACGGGGCATATCTAGTTCAATTCTGCTTAGGAAACTGACCAGAACAGTAGCTTCTCTTCAGTCCAATACACTGTACTTGCTGGGAACAGACGCGAGTGCTATTTGCACTGTGTATGGCAATGGGAGCGCAATAGTGACTCTTCTTAGCAGAAAACAACTCTTGCTCGTAGGACCAGAAACTGCATGGGATTCTACTCCGTTTAGGACTGGGAAACAAACGCTAGCTCTCCTTGCAAGAAACACACTCTGCTTTTGAGAAAACAGCACTCTTCTACTCTCCTGTGTTTCCTATAGGGCCAGAACAGTGAGCTTGCTCAGAACAAAAGAACTGTGCTTCCTACACACACGGGGCATATCTAGTTCAACTCTGCTTAGGAAACTGACCAGAACAGTAGCTTCTCTTCAGTCCAATACACTGTACTTGCTGGGAACAGACGCGAGTGCTATTTGCACTGTGTATGGCAATGGGAGCGCAATAGTGACTCTTCTTAGCAGAAAACAACTCTTGCTCGTAGGACCAGAATCTGCATGGGATTCAACTCCATTTAGGACTGGGAAGCAAACGCTAGCTCGCCTTGCAAGAAACACACTCTGCTTTTGAGAAAACAGCACTCTTCTACTCTCCTGTGTTTCCTATAGGGCCAGAACAGTGAGCTTGCTCAGAACAAAACAACTGTGCTTCCTACACACACGGGGCATATCTAGTTCAACTCTGCTTCGGAAACTGACCAGAACAGTAGCTCTCTTCAGTCCAATACACTGTACTTGCTGGGAACAGACGCGAGTGCTATTTGCACTGTGTATGGCAATGGGAGCACAATAGTGACTCTTCTTAGCAGAAAACAACTCTTGCTCGTAGGACCAGAAACTGCATGGGATTCAACTCCGTTTAGGACTGGGAAACAAACGCTGGCTCGCCTTGCAAGAAACACACTCTGCTTTTGAGAAAACAGCACTCTTCTACTCTCCTGTGTTTCCTATAGGGCAAGAACAGTGAGCTTGCTCAGAACAAAAGAACTGTGCTTCCTACACACACGGGGCATATCTAGTTCAACTCTGCTTAACAAACTGACAAGAATAGTAGCTTCTCTTCAGTCCAATACACTGTACTTGCTGGGAACAGACGCGAGTGCTGTTTGCACTGTGTATGGCAATGGGAGCACAATAGTGACTCTTCTTAGCAGAAAACAACTCTTGCTCGTAGGACCAGAAACTGCATGGGATTCTACTCCGTTTAGGACTGGGAAACAAACGCTAGCTCGCCTTGCAAGAAACACACTCTGCTTTTGAGAAAACAGCACTCTTCTACTCTCCTGTGTTTCCTATAGGGCCAGAACAGTGAGCTTGCTCAGAACAAAACAACTGTGCTTCCTACACACACGGGGCATATCTAGTTCAACTCTGCTTAGGAAACTGACCAGAACAGTAGCTTCTCTTCAGTCCAATACACTGTACTTGCTGGGAACAGACGCGAGTGCTATTTGCACTGTGTATGGCAATGGGAGCGCAATAGTGACTCTTCTTAGCAGAAAACAACTCTTGCTCGTAGGACCAGAAACTGCATGGGATTCAACTCCGTTTAGGACTGGGAAACAAACGCTGGCTCGCCTTGCAAGAAACACACTCTGCTTTTGAGAAAACAGCACTCTTCTACTCTCCTGTGTTTCCTATAGGGCCAGAACAGTGAGCTTGCTCAGAACAAAAGAACTGTGCTTCCTACACACACGGGGCATATCTAGTTCAACTCTGCTTAACCTACTGACAAGAATAGTAGCTTCTCTTCAGTCCAATACACTGTACTTGCTGGGAACAGACGCGAGTGCTGTTTGCACTGTGTATGGCAATGGGAGCACAATAGTGACTCTTCTTAGCAGAAAACAACTCTTGCTCGTAGGACCAGAAACTGCATGGGATTCTACTCCGTTTAGGACTGGGAAACAAACGCTAGCTCGCCTTGCAAGAAACACACTCTGCTTTTGAGAAAACAGCACTCTTCTATTCTCCTGTGTTTCCTATAGGGCCAGAACAGTGAGCTTGCTCAGAACAAAAGAACTGTGCTTCCTACACACACGGGGCATATCTAGTTTAACTCTGCTTAGGAAACTGACCAGAACAGTAGCTTCTCTTCAGTCCAATACACTGTACTTGCTGGGAACAGACGCGAGTGCTATTTGCACTGTGTATGGCAATGGGAGCGCAATAGTGACTCTTCTTAGCAGAAAACAACTCTTGCTCGTAGGACCAGAATCTGCATGGGATTCAGCTCCGTTTAGGACTGGGAAACAAACGCTAGCTCGCCTTGCAAGAAACACACTCTGCTTTTGAGAAAACAGCACTCTTCTACTCTCCTGTGTTTCCTATAGGGCCAGAACAGTGAGCTTGCTCAGAACAAAAGAACTGTGCTTCCTACACACACGGGGCATATCTAGTTCAACTCTGCTTAGGAAACTGACCAGAACAGTAGCTTCTCTTCAGTCCAATACACTGTACTTGCTGGGAACAGACGCGAGTGCTATTTGCACTGTGTATGGCAATGGGAGCGCAATAGTGACTCTTCTAAGCAGAAAACAACTCTTGCTCGTAGGACCAGAAACTGCATGGGATTCAACTCCGTTTAGGACTGGGAAACAAACGCTAGCTCGCCTTGCAAGAAACACACTCTGCTTTTGAGAAAACAGCACTCTTCTACTCTCCTGTGTTTCCTATAGGGCCAGAACAGTGAGCTTGCTCAGAACAAAAGAACTGTGCTTCCTACACACACGGGGCATATCTAGTTCAACTCTGCTTAGGAAACTGACCAGAACAGTAGCTTCTCTTCAGTCCAATACACTGTACTTGCTGGGAACAGACGCGAGTGCTATTTGCACTGTGTATGGCAATGGGAGCGCAATAGTGACTCTTCTTAGCAGAAAACAACTCTTGCTCGTAGGACCAGAAACTGCATGGGATTCAACTCCGTTTAGGACTGGGAAACAAACGCTGGCTCGCCTTGCAAGAAACACACTCTGCTTTTGAGAAAACAGCACTCTTCTACTCTCCTGTGTTTCCTATAGGGCCAGAACAGTGAGCTTGCTCAGAACCAAAGAACTGTGCTTCCTACACACACGGGGCATATCTAGTTCAACTCTGCTTAGGAAACTGACCAGAACAGTAGCTTCTCTTCAGTCCAATACACTGTACTTGCTGGGAACAGTCGCGAGTGCTATTTGCACTGTGTATGGCAATGGGAGCGCAATAGTGACTCTTCTTAGCAGAAAACAACTCTTGCTCGTAGGACCAGAAACTGCATGGGATTCTACTCCGTTTAGGACTGGGAAACAAACGCTAGCTCGCCTTGCAAGAAACACACTCTGCTTTGGAGAAAACAGCACTCTTCTACTCTCCTGTGTTTCCTATAGGGCCAGAACAGTGAGCTTGCTTAGAACAAAAGAACTGTGCTTCCTACACACACGGGGCATATCTAGTTCAACTCTGCTTAGGAAACTGACCAGAACAGTAGCTTCTCTTCAGTCCAATACACTGTACTTGCTGGGAACAGACGCGAGTGCTATTTGCACTGTGTATGGCAATGGGAGCCCAATAGTGACTCTTCTTAGCAGAAAACAACTCTTGCTCGTAGGACCACAAACTGCATGGGATTCAACTCCGTTTAGGACTGGGAAACAAACGCTAGCTCGCCTTGCAAGAAACACACTCTGTTTTTGAGAAAACAGCACTCTTCTACTCTCCTGTGTTTCCTATAGGGCCAGAACAGTGAGCTTGCTCAGAACCAAAGAACTGTGCTTCCTACACACACGGGGCATATCTAGTTCAACTCTGCTTAGGAAACTGACCAGAACAGTAGCTTCTCTTCAGTCCAATACACTGTACTTGCTGGGAACAGACGCGAGTGCTATTTGCACTGTGTATGGCAATGGGAGCGCAATAGTGACTCTTCTTAGCAGAAAACAACTCTTGCTCGTAGGACCAGAATCTGCATGGGATTCAGCTCCGTTTAGGACTGGGAAACAAACGCTAGCTCGCCTTGCAAGAAACACACTCTGCTTTTGAGAAAACAGCACTCTTCTACTCTCCTGTGTTTCCTATAGGGCCAGAACAGTGAGCTTGCTCAGAACAAAACAACTGTGCTTCCTACACACACGGGGCATATCTAGTTCAACTCTGTTTAGGAAACTGACCAGAACAGTAGCTTCTCTTCAGTCCAATACACTGTACTTGCTGGGAACAGACGCGAGTGCTATTTGCACTGTGTATGGCAATGGGAGCGCAATAGTGACTCTTCTAAGCAGAAAACAACTCTTGCTCGTAGGACCAGAAACTGCATGGGATTCAACTCCGTTTAGGACTGGGAAACAAACGCTAGCTCGCCTTGCAAGAAACACACTCTGCTTTTGAGAAAACAGCACTCTTCTACTCTCCTGTGTTTCCTATAGGGCCAGAACAGTGAGCTTGCTCAGAACAAAACAACTGTGCTTCCTACACACACGGGGCATATCTAGTTCAACTCTGCTTAGGAAACTGACCAGAACAGTAGCTTCTCTTCAGTCCAATACACTGTACTTGCTGGGAACAGACGCGAGTGCTATTTGCACTGTGTATGGCAATGGGAGCGCAATGGTGACTCTTCTTAGCAGAAAACAACTCTTGCTAGTAGGACCAGAAACTGCATGGGATTCAACTCCGTTTAGAACTGGGAAACAAACGCTGGCTCGCCTTGCAAGAAACACACTCTGCTTTTGAGAAAACAGCACTCTTCTACTCTCCTGTGTTTCCTATAGGGCCAGAACAGTGAGCTTGCTCAGAACCAAAGAACTGTGCTTCCTACACACACGGGGCATATCTAGTTCAACTCTGCTTAACAAACTGACAAGAATAGTAGCTTCTCTTCAGTCCAATACACTGTACTTGCTGGGAACAGACGCGAGTGCTGTTTGCACTGTGTATGGCAATGGGAGCGCAATAGTGACTCTTCTTAGCAGAAAACAACTCTTGCTCGTAGGACCAGAAACTGCATGGGATTCTACTCCGTTTAGGACTGGGAAACAAACGCTAGCTCGCCTTGCAAGAAACACACTCTGCTTTTGAGAAAACAGCACTCTTCTACTCTCCTGTGTTTCCTATAGGGCCAGAACAGTGAGCTTGCTCAGAACAAAAGAACTGTGCTTCCTACACACACGGGGCATATCTAGTTCAACTCTGCTTAGGAAACTGACCAGAACAGTAGCTTCTCTTCAGTCCAATACACTGTACTTGCTGGGAACAGACGCGAGTGCTATTTGCACTGTGTATGGCAATGGGAGCGCAATAGTGACTCTTCTAAGCAGAAAACAACTCTTGCTCGTAGGACCAGAAACTGCATGGGATTCAACTCCGTTTAGGACTGGGAAACAAACGCTAGCTCGCCTTGCAAGAAACACACTCTGCTCTTGAGAAAACAGCACTCTTCTACTCTCCTGTGTTTCCTATAGGGCCAGAACAGTGAGCTTGCTCAGAACAAAAGAACTGTGCTTCCTACACACACGGGGCATATCTAGTTCAACTCTGCTTAGGAAACTGACCAGAACAGTAGCTTCTCTTCAGTCCAATACACTGTACTTGCTGGGAACAGACGCGAGTGCTATTTGCACTGTGTATGGCAATGGGAGCACAATAGTGACTCTTCTTAGCAGAAAACAACTCTTGCTCGTAGGACCAGAAACTGCATGGGATTCAACTCCGTTTAGGACTGGGAAACAAATGCTGGCTCGCCTTGCAAGAAACACACTCTGCTTTTGAGAAAACAGCACTCTTCTACTCTCCTGTGTTTCCTATAGGGCAAGAACAGTGAGCTTGCTCAGAACAAAAGAACTGTGCTTCCTACACACACGGGGCATATCTAGTTCAACTCTGCTTAACAAACTGACAAGAATAGTAGCTTCTCTTCAGTCCAATACACTGTACTTGCTGGGAACAGACGCGAGTGCTGTTTGCACTGTGTATGGCAATGGGAGCACAATAGTGACTCTTCTTAGCAGAAAACAACTCTTGCTCGTAGGACCAGAAACTGCATGGGATTCTACTCCGTTTAGGACTGGGAAACAAACGCTAGCTCGCCTTGCAAGAAACACACTCTGCTTTTGAGAAAACAGCACTCTTCTACTCTCCTGTGTTTCCTATAGGGCCAGAACAGTGAGCTTGCTCAGAACAAAAGAACTGTGCTTCCTACACACACGGGGCATATCTAGTTTAACTCTGCTTAGGAAACTGACCAGAACAGTAGCTTCTCTTCAGTCCAATACACTGTACTTGCTGGGAACAGACGCGAGTGCTATTTGCACTGTGTATGGCAATGGGAGCGCAATAGTGACTCTTCTTAGCAGAAAACAACTCTTGCTCGTAGGACCAGAATCTGCATGGGATTCAGCTCCGTTTAGGACTGGGAAACAAACGCTAGCTCGCCTTGCAAGAAACACACTCTGCTTTTGAGAAAACAGCACTCTTCTACTCTCCTGTGTTTCCTATAGGGCCAGAACAGTGAGCTTGCTCAGAACAAAACAACTGTGCTTCCTACACACACGGGGCATATCTAGTTCAACTCTGCTTAGGAAACTGACCAGAACAGTAGCTTCTCTTCAGTCCAATACACTGTACTTGCTGGGAACAGACGCGAGTGCTATTTGCACTGTGTATGGCAATGGGAGCGCAATAGTGACTCTTCTTAGCAGAAAACAACTCTTGCTCGTAGGACCAGAAACTGCATGGGATTCAACTCCGTTTAGGACTGGGAAACAAACGCTAGCTCGCCTTGCAAGAAACACACTCTGCTTTTGAGAAAACAGCACTCTTCTACTCTCCTGTGTTTCCTATAGGGCCAGAACAGTGAGCTTGCTCAGAACAAAACAACTGTGCTTCCTACACACACGGGGCATATCTAGTTCAACTCTGCTTAGGAAACTGACCAGAACAGTAGCTTCTCTTCAGTCCAATACACTGTACTTGCTGGGAACAGACGCGAGTGCTATTTGCACTGTGTATGGCAATGGGAGCGCAATAGTGACTCTTCTAAGCAGAAAACAACTCTTGCTCGTAGGACCAGAAACTGCATGGGATTCAACTCCGTTTAGGACTGGGAAACAAACGCTAGCTCGCCTTGCAAGAAACACACTCTGCTTTTGAGAAAACAGCACTCTTCTACTCTCCTGTGTTTCCTATAGGGCCAGAACAGTGAGCTTGCTCAGAACAAAAGAACTGTGCTTCCTACACACACGGGGCATATCTAGTTCAACTCTGCTTAGGAAACTGACCAGAACAGTAGCTTCTCTTCAGTCCAATACACTGTACTTGCTGGGAACAGACGCGAGTGCTATTTGCACTGTGTATGGCAATGGGAGCGCAATAGTGACTCTTCTTAGCAGAAAACAACTCTTGCTCGTAGGACCACAAACTGCATGGGATTCAACTCCGTTTAGGACTGGGAAACAAACGCTGGCTCGCCTTGCAAGAAACACACTCTGCTTTTGAGAAAACAGCACTCTTCTACTCTCCTGTGTTTCCTATAGGGCCAGAACAGTGAGCTTGCTCAGAACAAAAGAACTGTGCTTCCTACACACACGGGGCATATCTAGTTCAACTCTGCTTAGGAAACTGACCAGAACAGTAGCTTCTCTTCAGTCCAATACACTGTACTTGCTGGGAACAGACGCGAGTGCTATTTGCACTGTGTATGGCAATGGGAGCGCAATAGTGACTCTTCTTAGCAGAAAACAACTCTTGCTCGTAGGACCACAAACTGCATGGGATTCAACTCCGTTTAGGACTGGGAAACAAACGCTAGCTCGCCTTGCAAGAAACACACTCTGCTTTTGAGAAAACAGCACTCTTCTACTCTCCTGTGTTTCCTATAGGGCCAGAACAGTGAGCTTGCTCAGAACAAAAGAACTGTGCTTCCTACACACACGGGGCATATCTAGTTCAACTCTGCTTAGGAAACTGACCAGAACAGTAGCTTCTCTTTAGTCCAATACACTGTACTTGCTGGGAACAGACGCGAGTGCTATTTGCACTGTGTATGGCAATGGGAGCGCAATAGTGACTCTTCTTAGCAGAAAACAACTCTTGCTCGTAGGACCAGAAACTGCATGGGATTCAACTCCGTTTAGGACTGGGAAACAAACGCTAGCTCGCCTTGCAAGAAACACACTCTGCTTTTGAGAAAACAGCACTCTTCTACTCTCCTGTGTTTCCTATAGGGCCAGAACAGTGAGCTTGCTCAGAACCAAAGAACTGTGCTTCCTACACACACGGGGCATATCTAGTTCAACGCTGCTTAGGAAACTGACCAGAACAGTAACTTCTCTTCAGTCCAATACACTGTACTTGCTGGGAACAGACGCGAGTGCTATTTGCACTGTGTATGGCAATGGGAGCGCAATAGTGACTCTTCTTAGCAGAAAACAACTCTTGCTCGTAGGACCACAAACTGCATGGGATTCAACTCCGTTTAGGACTGGGAAACAAACGCTAGCTCGCCTTGCAAGAAACACACTCTGCTTTTGAGAAAACAGCACTCTTCTACTCTCCTGTGTTTTCTATAGGGCCAGAACAGTGAGCTTGCTCAGAACAAAAGAACTGTGCTTCCTACACACACGGGGCATATCTAGTTCAACTCTGCTTAGGAAACTGACCAGAACAGTAGCTTCTCTTCAGTCCAATACACTGTACTTGCTGGGAACAGACGCGAGTGCTATTTGCACTGTGTATGGCAATGGGAGCGCAATAGTGACTCTTCTTAGCAGAAAACAACTCTTGCTCGTAGGACCAGAAACTGCATGGGATTCAAGTCCGTTTAGGACTGGGAAACAAACGCTAGCTCACCTTGCAAGAAACACTCTGCTTTTGAGAAAACAGCACTCTTCTACTCTCCTGTGTTTCCTATAGGGCCAGAACAGTGAGCTTGCTCAGAACAAAACAACTGTGCTTCCTACACACACGGGGCATATCTAGTTCAATTCTGCTTAGGAAACTGACCAGAACAGTAGCTTCTCTTCAGTCCAATACACTGTACTTGCTGGGAACAGACGCGAGTGCTATTTGCACTGTGTATGGCAATGGGAGCGCAATAGTGACTCTTCTTAGCAGAAAACAACTCTTGCTCGTAGGACCAGAAACTGCATGGGATTCTACTCCGTTTAGGACTGGGAAACAAACGCTAGCTCTCCTTGCAAGAAACACACTCTGCTTTTGAGAAAACAGCACTCTTCTACTCTCCTGTGTTTCCTATAGGGCCAGAACAGTGAGCTTGCTCAGAACAAAAGAACTGTGCTTCCTACACACACGGGGCATATCTAGTTCAACTCTGCTTAGGAAACTGACCAGAACAGTAGCTTCTCTTCAGTCCAATACACTGTACTTGCTGGGAACAGACGCGAGTGCTATTTGCACTGTGTATGGCAATGGGAGCGCAATAGTGACTCTTCTTAGCAGAAAACAACTCTTGCTCGTAGGACCAGAATCTGCATGGGATTCAACTCCATTTAGGACTGGGAAGCAAACGCTAGCTCGCCTTGCAAGAAACACACTCTGCTTTTGAGAAAACAGCACTCTTCTACTCTCCTGTGTTTCCTATAGGGCCAGAACAGTGAGCTTGCTTAGAACAAAACAACTGTGCTTCCTACACACACGGGGCATATCTAGTTCAACTCTGCTTCGGAAACTGACCAGAACAGTAGCTCTCTTCAGTCCAATACACTGTACTTGCTGGGAACAGACGCGAGTGCTATTTGCACTGTGTATGGCAATGGGAGCGCAATAGTGACTCTTCTAAGCAGAAAACAACTCTTGCTCGTAGGACCAGAAACTGCATGGGATTCAACTCCGTTTAGGACTGGGAAACAAACGCTAGCTCGCCTTGCAAGAAACACACTCTGCTTTTGAGAAAACAGCACTCTTCTACTCTCCTGTGTTTCCTATAGGGCCAGAACAGTGAGCTTGCTCAGAACAAAAGAACTGTGCTTCCTACACACACGGGGCATATCTAGTTCAACTCTGCTTAGGAAACTGACCAGAACAGTAGCTTCTCTTCAGTCCAATACACTGTACTTGCTGGGAACAGACGCGAGTGCTATTTGCACTGTGTATGGCAATGGGAGCGCAATAGTGACTCTTCTTAGCAGAAAACAACTCTTGCTCGTAGGACCACAAACGGCATGGGATTCAACTCCGTTTAGGACTGGGAAACAAACGCTAGCTCGCCTTGCAAGAAACACACTCTGCTTTTGAGAAAACAGCACTCTTCTACTCTCCTGTGTTTCCTATAGGGCCAGAACAGTGAGCTTGCTCAGAACAAAAGAACTGTGCTTCATACACACACGGGGCATATCTAGTTCAACTCTGCTTAGGAAACTGACCAGAACAGTAGCTTCTCTTCAGTCCAATACACTGTACTTGCTGGGAACAGACGCGAGTGCTATTTGCACTGTGTATGGCAATGGGAGCGCAATAGTGACTCTTCTTAGCAGAAAACAACTCTTGCTCGTAGGACCAGAAACTGCATGGGATTCTACTCCGTTTAGGACTGGGAAACAAACGCTAGCTCACCTTGCAAGAAACACACTCTGCTTTTGAGAAAACAGCACTCTTCTACTCTCCTGTGTTTCCTATAGGGCCAGAACAGTGAGCTTGCTCAGAACAAAAGAACTGTGCTTCCTACACACACGGGGCATATCTAGTTCAACTCTGCTTAGGAAACTGACCAGAACAGTAGCTTCTCTTCAGTCCAATACACTGTACTTGCTGGGAACAGACGCGAGTGCTATTTGCACTGTGTATGGCAATGGGAGCGCAATAGTGACTCTTCTTAGCAGAAAACAACTCTTGCTCGTAGGACCAGAAACTGCATGGGATTCAACTCCGTTTAGGACTGGGAAACAAACGCTAGCTCGCCTTGCAAGAAACACACTCTGCTTTTGAGAAAACAGCACTCTTCTACTCTCCTGTGTTTCCTATAGGGCCAGAACAGTGAGCTTGCTCAGAACAAAAGAACTGTGCTTCCTACACACACGGGGCATATCTAGTTCAACTCTGCTTAGGAAACTGAACAGAACAGTAGTTTCTCTTCAGTCCAATACACTGTACTTGCTGGGAACAGACGCGAGTGCTATTTGCACTGTGTATGGCAATGGGAGCGCAATAGTAACTCTTCTTAGCAGAAAACAACTCTTGCTCGTAGAACCAGAAACTGCATGGGATTCAACTCCGTTTAGGACTGGGAAACAAACGCTAGCTCGCCTTGCAAGAAACACACTCTGCTTTTGAGAAAACAGCACTCTTCTACTCTCCTGTGTTTCCTATAGGGCCAGAACAGTGAGCTTGCTCAGAACAAAAGAACTGTGCTTCCTACACACACGGGGCATATCTAGTTCAACTCTGCTTAGGAAACTGACCAGAACAGTAGCTTCTCTTCAGTCCAATACACTGTACTTGCTGGGAACAGACGCGAGTGCTATTTGCACTGTGTATGGCAATGGGAGCGCAATAGTGACTCTTCTTAGCAGAAAACAACTCTTGCTCGAGGACCACAAACTGCATGGGATTCAACTCCGTTTAGGACTGGGAAACAAACGCTAGCTCGCCTTGCAAGAAACACACTCTGCTTTTGAGAAAACAGCACTCTTCTACTCTCCTGTGTTTCCTATAGGGCCAGAACAGTGAGCTTGCTCAGAACAAAAGAACTGTGCTTCCTACACACACGGGGCATATCTAGTTCAACTCTGCTTAGGAAACTGACCAGAACAGTAACTTCTCTTCAGTCCAATACACTGTACTTGCTGGGAACAGACGCGAGTGCTATTTGCACTGTGTATGGCAATGGGAGCGCAATAGTGACTCTTCTTAGCAGAAAACAACTCTTGCTCGTAGGACCAGAAACTGCATGGGATTCAACTCCGTTTAGGACTGGGAAACAAACGCTAGCTCGCCTTGCAAGAAACACACTCTGCTTTTGAGAAAACAGCACTCTTCTACTCTCCTGTGTTTCCTATAGGGCCAGAACAGTGAGCTTGCTCAGAACAAAAGAACTGTGCTTCCTACACACACGGGGCATATCTAGTTCAACTCTGCTTAGGAAACTGACCAGAACAGTAGCTTCTCTTCAGTCCAATACACTGTACTTGCTGGGAACAGACGCGAGTGCTATTTGCACTGTGTATGGCAATGGGAGCGCAATAGTGACTCTTCTTAGCAGAAAACAACTCTTGCTCGTAGGACCAGAAACTGCATGGGATTCAACTCCGTTTAGGACTGGGAAACAAACGCTAGCTCACCTTGCAAGAAACACACTCTGCTTTTGAGAAAACAGCACTCTTCTACTCTCCTGTGTTTCCTATAGGGCCAGAACAGTGAGCTTGCTCAGAACAAAAGAACTGTGCTTCCTACACACACGGGGCATATCTAGTTCAACTCTGCTTAGGAAACTGACCAGAACAGTAGCTTCTCTTCAGTCCAATACACTGTACTTGCTGGGAACAGACGCGAGTGCTATTTGCACTGTGTATGGCAATGGGAGCGCAATAGTGACTCTTCTTAGCAGAAAACAACTCTTGCTCGTAGGACCAGAAACTGCATGGGATTCTACTCCGTTTAGGACTGGGAAACAAACGCTAGCTTGCCTTGCAAGAAACACACTCTGCTTTTGAGAAAACAGCACTCTTCTACTCTCCTGTGTTTCCTATAGGGCCAGAACAGTGAGCTTGCTCAGAACAAAACAACTGTGCTTCCTACACACACGGGGCATATCTAGTTCAACTCTGCTTAGGAAACTGACCAGAACAGTAGCTTCTCTTCAGTCCAATACACTGTACTTGCTGGGAACAGACGCGAGTGCTATTTGCACTGTGTATGGCAATGGGAGCGCAATAGTGACTCTTCTTAGCAGAAAACAACTCTTGCTCGTAGGACCAGAAACTGCATGGGATTCAACTCCGTTTAGGACTGGGAAACAAACGCTAGCTCACCTTGCAAGAAACACACTCTGCTTTTGAGAAAACAGCACTCTTCTACTCTCCTGTGTTTCCTATAGGGCCAGAACAGTGAGCTTGCACAGAACAAAAGAACGGTGCTTCCTACACACACGGGGCATATCTAGTTCAACTCTGCTTAGGAAACTGACCAGAACAGTAGCTTCTCTTCAGTCCAATACACTGTACTTGCTGGGAACAGACGCGAGTGCTATTTGCACTGTGTATGGCAATGGGAGCGCAATAGTGACTCTTCTTAGCAGAAAACAACTCTTGCTCGTAGGACCAGAAACTGCATGGGATTCTACTCCGTTTAGGACTGGGAAACAAACGCTAGCTCGCCTTGCAAGAAACACACTCTGCTTTTGAGAAAACAGCACTCTTTAACTCTCCTGTGTTTCCTATAGGGCCAGAAGAGTGAGCTTGCTCAGAACCAAAGAACTGTGCTTCCTACACACACGGGGCATATCTAGTTCAACTCTGCTTAGGAAACTGACCAGAACAGTAGCTTCTCTTCAGTCCAATACACTGTACTTGCTGGGAACAGACGCGAGTGCTATTTGCACTGTGTATGGCAATGGGAGCGCAATAGTGACTCTTCTTAGCAGAAAACAACTCTTGCTCGTAGGACCAGAAACTGCATGGGATTCAACTCCGTTTAGGACTGGGAAACAAACGCTAGCTCGCCTTGCAAGAAACACACTCTGCTTTTGAGAAAACAGCACTCTTCTACTCTCCTGTGTTTCCTATAGGGCCAGAACAGTGAGCTTGCTCAGAACAAAAGAACTGTGCTTCCTACACACACGGGGCATATCTAGTTCAACTCTGCTTAGGAAACTGACCAGAACAGTAGTTTCTCTTCAGTCCAATACACTGTACTTGCTGGGAACAGACGCGAGTGCTATTTGCACTGTGTATGGCAATGGGAGCGCAATAGTGACTCTTCTTAGCAGAAAACAACTCTTGCTCGTAGGACCAGAAACTGCATGGGATTCAACTCCGTTTAGGACTGGGAAACAAACGCTAGCTCGCCTTGCAAGAAACACACTCTGCTTTTGAGAAAACAGCACTCTTCTACTCTCCTGTGTTTCCTATAGGGCCAGAACATTGAGCTTGCTCAGAACAAAACAACTGTGCTTCCTACACACACGGGGCATATCTAGTTCAACTCTGCTTAGGAAACTGACCAGAACAGTAGCTTCTCTTCAGTCCAATACACTGTACTTGCTGGGAACAGACGCGAGTGCTATTTGCACTGTGTATGGCAATGGGAGCGCAATAGTGACTCTTCTAAGCAGAAAACAACTCTTGCTCGTAGGACCAGAAACTGCATGGGATTCAACTCCGTTTAGGACTGGGAAACAAACGCTAGCTCGCCTTGCAAGAAACACACTCTGCTTTTGAGAAAACAGCACTCTTCTACTCTCCTGTGTTTCCTATAGGGCCAGAACAGTGAGCTTGCTCAGAACAAAACAACTGTGCTTCCTACACACACGGGGCATATCTAGTTCAACTCTGCTTAGGAAACTGACCAGAACAGTAGCTTCTCTTCAGTCCAATACACTGTACTTGCTGGGAACAGACGCGAGTGCTATTTGCACTGTGTATGGCAATGGGAGCGCAATAGTGACTCTTCTTAGCAGAAAACAACTCTTGCTCGTAGGACCAGAAACTGCATGGGATTCAACTCCGTTTAGGACTGGGAAACAAACGCTAGCTCGCCTTGCAAGAAACACACTCTGCTTTTGAGAAAACAGCACTCTTCTACTCTCCTGTGTTTCCTATAGGGCCAGAACAGTGAGCTTGCTCAGAACAAAAGAACTGTGCTTCCTACACACACGGGGCATATCTAGTTCAACTCTGCTTAGGAAACTGACCAGAACAGTAGCTTCTCTTCAGTCCAATACACTGTACTTGCTGGGAACAGACGCGAGTGCTATTTGCACTGTGTATGGCAATGGGAGAGCAATAGTGACTCTTCTTAGCAGAAAACAACTCTTGCTCGTAGGACCACAAACTGCATGGGATTCAACTCCGTTTAGGACTGGGAAACAAACGCTAGCTCGCCTTGCAAGAAACACACTCTGTTTTTGAGAAAACAGCACTCTTCTACTCTCCTGTGTTTCCTATAGGGCCAGAACAGTGAGCTTGCTCAGAACCAAAGAACTGTGCTTCCTACACACACGGGGCATATCTAGTTCAACTCTGCTTAGGAAACTGACCAGAACAGTAGCTTCTCTTCAGTCCAATACACTGTACTTGCTGGGAACAGACGCGAGTGCTATTTGCACTGTGTATGGCAATGGGAGCGCAATAGTGACTCTTCTTAGCAGAAAACAACTCTTGCTCGTAGGACCAGAAACTGCATGGGATTCTACTTTGTTTAGGACTGGGAAACAAACGCTAGCTCGCCTTGCAAGAAACACACTCTGCTTTTGAGAAAACAGCACTCTTCTACTCTCCTGTGTTTCCTATAGGGCCAGAACAGTGAGCTTGCTTAGAACAAAAGAACTGTGCTTCCTACACACACGGGGCATGTCTAGTTCAACTCTGCTTAGGAAACTGACCAGAACAGTAGCTTCTCTTCAGTCCAATACACTGTACTTGCTGGGAACAGACGCGAGTGCTATTTGCACTGTGTATGGCAATGGGAGCCCAATAGTGACTCTTCTTAGCAGAAAACAACTCTTGCTCGTAGGACCAGAAACTGCATGGGATTCTACTCCGTTTAGGACTGGGAAACAAACGCTAGCTCGCCTTGCAAGAAACACACTCTGCTTTTGAGAAAACAGCACTCTTCTACTCTCCTGTGTTTCCTATAGGGCCAGAACAGTGAGCTGGCTTAGAACAAAAGAACTGTGCTTCCTACACACACGGGGCATATCTAGTTCAACTCTGCTTAGGAAACTGACCAGAACAGTAGCTTCTCTTCAGTCCAATACACTGTACTTGCTGGGAACAGACGCGAGTGCTATTTGCACTGTGTATGGCAATGGGAGCGCAATAGTGACTCTTCTTAGCAGAAAACAACTCTTGCTCGTAGGACCAGAAACTGCATGGGATTCAACTCCGTTTAGGACTGGGAAACAAACGCTAGCTCGCCTTGCAAGAAACACACTCTGCTTTTGAGAAAACAGCACTCTTCTACTCTCCTGTGTTTCCTATAGGGCCAGAACAGTGAGCTTGCTCAGAACAAAACAACTGTGCTTCCTACACACACGGGGCATATCTAGTTCAACTCTGCTTAGGAAACTGACCAGAACAGTAGCTTCTCTTCAGTCCAATACACTGTACTTGCTGGGAACAGACGCGAGTGCTATTTGCACTGTGTATGGCAATGGGAGCGCAATAGTGACTCTTCTTAGCAGAAAACAACTCTTGCTAGTAGGACCACAAACTGCATGGGATTCAACTCCGTTTAGGACTGGGAAACAAACGCTGGCTCGCCTTGCAAGAAACACACTCTGCTTTTGAGAAAAAAAGCACTCTTCTACTCTCCTGTGTTTCCTATAGGGCCAGAACAGTGAGCTTGCTCAGAACCAAAGAACTGTTCTTCCTACACACACGGGGCATATCTAGTTCAACTCTGCTTAACAAACTGACAAGAATAGTAGCTTCTCTTCAGTCCAATACACTGTACTTGCTGGGAACAGACGCGAGTGCTGTTTGCACTGTGTATGGCAATGGGAGTGCAATAGTGACTCTTCTTAGCAGAAAACAACTCTTGCTGGTAGGACCAGAAACTGCATGGGATTCTACTCCGTTTAGGACTGGGAAACAAACGCTAGCTCGCCTTGCAAGAAACACACTCTGCTTTTGAGAAAACAGCACTCTTCTACTCTCCTGTGTTTCCTATAGGGCCAGAACAGTGAGCTTGCTCAGAACAAAAGAACTGTGCTTCCTACACACACGGGGCATATCTAGTTCAACTCTGCTTAAGAAACTGACCAGAACAGTAGCTTCTCTTCAGTCCAATACACTGTACTTGCTGGGAACAGACGCGAGTGCTATTTGCACTGTGTATGGCAATGGGAGCGCAATAGTGACTCTTCTAAGCAGAAAACAACTCTTGCTCGTAGGACCAGAAACTGCATGGGATTCAACTCCGTTTAGGACTGGGAAACAAACGCTAGCTCGCCTTGCAAGAAACACACTCTGCTTTTGAGAAAACAGCACTCTTCTACTCTCCTGTGTTTCCTATAGGGCCAGAACAGTGAGCTTGCTCAGAACAAAACAACTGTGCTTCCTACACACACGGGGCATATCTAGTTCAACTCTGCTTAGGAAACTGACCAGAACAGTAGCTTCTCTTCAGTCCAATACACTGTACTTGGTGGGAACAGACGCGAGTGCTATTTGCACTGTGTATGGCAATGGGAGCGCAATAGTGACTCTTCTTAGCAGAAAACAACTCTTGCTCGTAGGACCAGAAACTGCATGGGATTCAACTCCGTTTAGGACTGGGAAACAAACCCTGGCTCGCCTTGCAAGAAACACACTCTGCTTTTGAGAAAACAGCACTCTTCTACTCTCCTGTGTTTCCTATAGGGCCAGAACAGTGAGCTTGCTCAGAACAAAAGAACTGTGCTTCCTACACACACGGGGCATATCTAGTTCAACTCTGCTTAACAAACTGACAAGAATAGTAGCTTCTCTTCAGTCCAATACACTGTACTTGCTGGGAACAGACGCGAGTGCTGTTTGCACTGTGTATGGCAATGGGAGCACAATAGTGACTCTTCTTAGCAGAAAACAACTCTTGCTCGTAGGACCAGAAACTGCATGGGATTCTACTCCGTTTAGGACTGGGAAACAAACGCTAGCTCGCCTTGCAAGAAACACACTCTGCTTTTGAGAAAACAGCACTCTTCTACTCTCCTGTGTTTCCTATAGGGCCAGAACAGTGAGCTTGCTCAGAACAAAAGAACTGTGCTTCCTACACACACGGGGCATATCTAGTTCAACTCTGCTTAGGAAACTGACCAGAACAGTAGCTTCTCTTCAGTCCAATACACTGTACTTGCTGGGAACAGACGCGAGTGCTATTTGCACTGTGTATGGCAATGGGAGCGCAATAGTGACTCTTCTTAGCAGAAAACAACTCTTGCTCGTAGGACCAGAAACTGCATGGATTCAACTCCGTTTAGGACTGGGAAACAAACGCTAGCTCGCCTTGCAAGAAACACACTCTGCTTTTGAGAAAACAGCACTCTTCTACTCTCCTGTGTTTCCTATAGGGCCAGAACAGTGAGCTTGCTCAGAACAAAACAACTGTGCTTCCTACACACACGGGGCATATCTAGTTCAACTCTGCTTAGGAAACTGACCAGAACAGTAGCTTCTCTTCAGTCCAATACACTGTACTTGCTGGGAACAGACGCGAGTGCTATTTGCACTGTGTATGGCAATGGGAGCGCAATAGTGACTCTTCTTAGCAGAAAACAACTCTTGCTAGTAGGACCACAAACTGCATGGGATTCAACTCCGTTTAGGACTGGGAAACAAACGCTGGCTCGCCTTGCAAGAAACACACTCTGCTTTTGAGAAAAAAAGCACTCTTCTACTCTCCTGTGTTTCCTATAGGGCCAGAACAGTGAGCTTGCTCAGAACCAAAGAACTGTTCTTCCTACACACACGGGGCATATCTAGTTCAACTCTGCTTAACAAACTGACAAGAATAGTAGCTTCTCTTCAGTCCAATACACTGTACTTGCTGGGAACAGACGCGAGTGCTGTTTGCACTGTGTATGGCAATGGGAGTGCAATAGTGACTCTTCTTAGCAGAAAACAACTCTTGCTGGTAGGACCAGAAACTGCATGGGATTCTACTCCGTTTAGGACTGGGAAACAAACGCTAGCTCGCCTTGCAAGAAACACACTCTGCTTTTGAGAAAACAGCACTCTTCTACTCTCCTGTGTTTCCTATAGGGCCAGAACAGTGAGCTTGCTCAGAACAAAAGAACTGTGCTTCCTACACACACGGGGCATATCTAGTTCAACTCTGCTTAAGAAACTGACCAGAACAGTAGCTTCTCTTCAGTCCAATACACTGTACTTTCTGGGAACAGACGCGAGTGCTATTTGCACTGTGTATGGCAATGGGAGCGCAATAGTGACTCTTCTTAGCAGAAAACAACTCTTGCTCGTAGGACCAGAATCTGCATGGGATTCAGCTCCGTTTAGGACTGGGAAACAAACGCTAGCTCGCCTTGCAAGAAACACACTCTGCTTTTGAGAAAACAGCACTCTTCTACTCTCCTGTGTTTCCTATAGGGCCAGAACAGTGAGCTTGCTCAGAACAAAACAACTGTGCTTCCTACACACACGGGGCATATCTAGTTCAACTCTGCTTAGGAAACTGACCAGAACAGTAGCTTCTCTTCAGTCCAATACACTGTACTTGCTGGGAACAGACGCGAGTGCTATTTGCACTGTGTATGGCAATGGGAGCGCAATAGTGACTCTTCTAAGCAGAAAACAACTCTTGCTCGTAGGACCAGAAACTGCATGGGATTCAACTCCGTTTAGGACTGGGAAACAAACGCTAGCTCGCCTTGCAAGAAACACACTCTGCTTTTGAGAAAACAGCACTCTTCTACTCTCCTGTGTTTCCTATAGGGCCAGAACAGTGAGCTTGCTCAGAACAAAACAACTGTGCTTCCTACACACACGGGGCATATCTAGTTCAACTCTGCTTAGGAAACTGACCAGAACAGTAGCTTCTCTTCAGTCCAATACACTGTACTTGCTGGGAACAGACGCGAGTGCTATTTGCACTGTGTATGGCAATGGGAGCGCAATAGTGACTCTTCTTAGCAGAAAACAACTCTTGCTAGTAGGACCAGAAACTGCATGGGAATCAACTCCGTTTAGGACTGGGAAACAAACGCTGGCTCGCCTTGCAAGAAACACACTCTGCTTTTGAGAAAACAGCACTCTTCTACTCTCCTGTGTTTCCTATAGGGCCAGAACAGTGAGCTTGCTCAGAACCAAAGAACTGTTCTTCCTACACACACGGGGCATATCTAGTTCAACTCTGCTTAACAAACTGACAAGAATAGTAGCTTCTCTTCAGTCCAATACACTGTACTTGCTGGGAACAGACGCGAGTGCTGTTTGCACTGTGTATGGCAATGGGAGCGCAATAGTGACTCTTCTTAGCAGAAAACAACTCTTGCTCGTAGGACCAGAAACTGCATGGGATTCTACTCCGTTTAGGACTGGGAAACAAACGCTAGCTCGCCTTGCAAGAAACACACTCTGCTTTTGAGAAAACAGCACTCTTCTACTCTCCTGTGTTTCCTATAGGGCCAGAACTGTGAGCTTGCTCAGAACAAAAGAACTGTGCTTCCTACACACACGGGGCATATCTAGTTCAACTCTGCTTAGGAAACTGACCAGAACAGTAGCTTCTCTTCAGTCCAATACACTGTACTTGCTGGGAACAGACGCGAGTGCTATTTGCACTGTGTATGGCAATGGGAGCGCAATAGTGACTCTTCTAAGCAGAAAACAACTCTTGCTCGTAGGACCAGAAACTGCATGGGATTCAACTCCGTTTAGGACTGGGAAACAAACGCTAGCTCGCCTTGCAAGAAACACACTCTGCTTTTGAGAAAACAGCACTCTTCTACTCTCCTGTGTTTCCTATAGGGCCAGAACAGTGAGCTTGCTCAGAACAAAAGAACTGTGCTTCCTACACACACGGGGCATATCTAGTTCAACTCTGCTTAGGAAACTGACCAGAACAGTACCTTCTCTTCAGTCCAATACACTGTACTTGCTGGGAACAGACGCGAGTGCTATTTGCACTGTGTATGGCAATGGGAGCGCAATAGTGACTCTTCTTAGCAGAAAACAACTCTTGCTCGTAGGACCAGAAACTGCATGGGATTCAACTCCGTTTAGGACTGGGAAACAAACGCTAGCTCACCTTGCAAGAAACACACTCTGCTTTTGAGAAAACAGCACTCTTCTACTCTCCTGTGTTTCCTATAGGGCCAGAAGAGTGAGCTTGCACAGAACAAAAGAACGGTGCTTCCTACACACACGGGGCATATCTAGTTCAACTCTGCTTAGGAAACTGACCAGAACAGTAGCTTCTCTTCAGTCCAATACACTGTACTTGCTGGGAACAGACGCGAGTGCTATTTGCACTGTGTATGGCAATGGGAGCGCAATAGTGACTCTTCTTAGCAGAAAACAACTCTTGCTCGTAGGACCAGAAACTGCATGGGATTCTACTCCGTTTAGGACTGGGAAACAAACGCTAGCTCGCCTTGCAAGAAACACACTCTGCTTTTGAGAAAACAGCACTCTTTAACTCTCCTGTGTTTCCTATAGGGCCAGAAGAGTGAGCTTGCTCAGAACCAAAGAACTGTGCTTCCTACACACACGGGGCATATCTAGTTCAACTCTGCTTAGGAAACTGACCAGAACAGTAGCTTCTCTTCAGTCCAATACACTGTACTTGCTGGGAACAGACGCGAGTGCTATTTGCACTGTGTATGGCAATGGGAGCGCAATAGTGACTCTTCTTAGCAGAAAACAACTCTTGCTCGTAGGACCAGAAACTGCATGGGATTCAACTCCGTTTAGGACTGGGAAACAAACGCTAGCTCGCCTTGCAAGAAACACACTCTGCTTTTGAGAAAACAGCACTCTTCTACTCTCCTGTGTTTCCTATAGGGCCAGAACAGTGAGCTTGCTCAGAACAAAAGAACTGTGCTTCCTACACACACGGGGCATATCTAGTTCAACTCTGCTTAGGAAACTGACCAGAACAGTAGTTTCTCTTCAGTCCAATACACTGTACTTGCTGGGAACAGACGCGAGTGCTATTTGCACTGTGTATGGCAATGGGAGCGCAATAGTGACTCTTCTTAGCAGAAAACAACTCTTGCTCGTAGGACCAGAAACTGCATGGGAATCAACTCCGTTTAGGACTGGGAAACAAACGCTAGCTCGCCTTGCAAGAAACACACTCTGCTTTTGAGAAAACAGCACTCTTCTACTCTCCTGTGTTTCCTATAGGGCCAGAACATTGAGCTTGCTCAGAACAAAACAACTGTGCTTCCTACACACACGGGGCATATCTAGTTCAAACTCTGCTTAGGAAACTGACCAGAACAGTAGCTTCTCTTCAGTCCAATACACTGTACTTGCTGGGAACAGACGCGAGTGCTATTTGCACTGTGTATGGCAATGGGAGCGCAATAGTGACTCTTCTAAGCAGAAAACAACTCTTGCTCGTAGGACCAGAAACTGCATGGGATTCAACTCCGTTTAGGACTGGGAAACAAACGCTAGCTCGCCTTGCAAGAAACACACTCTGCTTTTGAGAAAACAGCACTCTTCTACTCTCCTGTGTTTCCTATAGGGCCAGAACAGTGAGCTTGCTCAGAACAAAAGAACTGTGCTTCCTACACACACGGGGCATATCTAGTTCAACTCTGCTTAGGAAACTGACCAGAACAGTAGCTTCTCTTCAGTCCAATACACTGTACTTGCTGGGAACAGACGCGAGTGCTATTTGCACTGTGTATGGCAATGGGAGCGCAATAGTGACTCTTCTTAGCAGAAAACAACTCTTGCTCGTAGGACCAGAAACTGCATGGGATTCAACTCCGTTTAGGACTGGGAAACAAACGCTAGCTCGCCTTGCAAGAAACACACTCTGCTTTTGAGAAAACAGCACTCTTCTACTCTCCTGTGTTTCCTATAGGGCCAGAACAGTGAGCTTGCTCAGAACAAAAGAACTGTGTTTCCTACACACACGGGGCATATCTAGTTCAACTCTGCTTAGGAAACTGACCAGAACAGTAGCTTCTCTTCAGTCCAATACACTGTACTTGCTGGGAACAGACGCGAGTGCTATTTGCACTGTGTATGGCAATGGGAGAGCAATAGTGACTCTTCTTAGCAGAAACAACTCTTGCTCGTAGGACCACAAACTGCATGGGATTCAACTCCGTTTAGGACTGGGAAACAAACGCTAGCTCGCCTTGCAAGAAACACACTCTGTTTTTGAGAAAACAGCACTCTTCTACTCTCCTGTGTTTCCTATAGGGCCAGAACAGTGAGCTTGCTCAGAACCAAAGAACTGTGCTTCCTACACACACGGGGCATATCTAGTTCAACTCTGCTTAGGAAACTGACCAGAACAGTAGCTTCTCTTCAGTCCAATACACTGTACTTGCTGGGAACAGACGCGAGTGCTATTTGCACTGTGTATGGCAATGGGAGCGCAATAGTGACTCTTCTTAGCAGAAAACAACTCTTGCTCGTAGGACCAGAAACTGCATGGGATTCTACTTTGTTTAGGACTGGGAAACAAACGCTAGCTCGCCTTGCAAGAAACACACTCTGCTTTTGAGAAAACAGCACTCTTCTACTCTCCTGTGTTTCCTATAGGGCCAGAACAGTGAGCTTGCTTAGAACAAAAGAACTGTGCTTCCTACACACACGGGGCATGTCTAGTTCAACTCTGCTTAGGAAACTGACCAGAACAGTAGCTTCTCTTCAGTCCAATACACTGTACTTGCTGGGAACAGACGCGAGTGCTATTTGCACTGTGTATGGCAATGGGAGCCCAATAGTGACTCTTCTTAGCAGAAAACAACTCTTGCTCGTAGGACCAGAAACTGCATGGGATTCTACTCCGTTTAGGACTGGGAAACAAACGCTAGCTCGCCTTGCAAGAAACACACTCTGCTTTTGAGAAAACAGCACTCTTCTACTCTCCTGTGTTTCCTATAGGGCCAGAACAGTGAGCTGGCTTAGAACAAAAGAACTGTGCTTCCTACACACACGGGGCATATCTAGTTCAACTCTGCTTAGGAAACTGACCAGAACAGTAGCTTCTCTTCAGTCCAATACACTGTACTTGCTGGGAACAGACGCGAGTGCTATTTGCACTGTGTATGGCAATGGGAGCGCAATAGTGACTCTTCTTAGCAGAAAACAACTCTTGCTCGTAGGACCAGAAACTGCATGGGATTCAACTCCGTTTAGGACTGGGAAACAAACCCTGGCTCGCCTTGCAAGAAACACACTCTGCTTTTGAGAAAACAGCACTCTTCTACTCTCCTGTGTTTCCTATAGGGCCAGAACAGTGAGCTTGCTCAGAACAAAAGAACTGTGCTTCCTACACACACGGGGCATATCTAGTTCAACTCTGCTTAACAAACTGACAAGAATAGTAGCTTCTCTTCAGTCCAATACACTGTACTTGCTGGGAACAGACGCGAGTGCTGTTTGCACTGTGTATGGCAATGGGAGCACAATAGTGACTCTTCTTAGCAGAAAACAACTCTTGCTCGTAGGACCAGAAACTGCATGGGATTCTACTCCGTTTAGGACTGGGAAACAAACGCTAGCTCGCCTTGCAAGAAACACACTCTGCTTTTGAGAAAACAGCACTCTTCTACTCTCCTGTGTTTCCTATAGGGCCAGAACAGTGAGCTTGCTCAGAACAAAAGAACTGTGCTTCCTACACACACGGGGCATATCTAGTTCAACTCTGCTTAGGAAACTGACCAGAACAGTAGCTTCTCTTCAGTCCAATACACTGTACTTGCTGGGAACAGACGCGAGTGCTATTTGCACTGTGTATGGCAATGGGAGCGCAATAGTGACTCTTCTTAGCAGAAAACAACTCTTGCTCGTAGGACCAGAAACTGCATGGATTCAACTCCGTTTAGGACTGGGAAACAAACGCTAGCTCGCCTTGCAAGAAACACACTCTGCTTTTGAGAAAACAGCACTCTTCTACTCTCCTGTGTTTCCTATAGGGCCAGAACAGTGAGCTTGCTCAGAACCAAAGAACTGTGCTTCCTACACACACGGGGCATATCTAGTTCAACTCTGCTTAGGAAACTGACCAGAACAGTAGCTTCTCTTCAGTCCAATACACTGTACTTGCTGAAAACAGACGCGAGTGCTATTTGCACTGTGTATGGCAAAGGGAGCGCAATAGTGACTCTTCTTAGCAGAAAACAACTCTTGCTCGTAGGACCAGAATCTGCATGGGATTCAGCTCCGTTTAGGACTGGGAAACAAACGCTAGCTCGCCTTGCAAGAAACACACTCTGCTTTTGAGAAAACAGCACTCTTCTACTCTCCTGTGTTTCCTACAGGGCCAGAACAGTGAGCTTGCTCAGAACAAAACAACTGTGCTTCCTACACACACGGGGCATATCTAGTTCAACTCTGCTTAGGAAACTGACCAGAACAGTAGCTTCTCTTCAGTCCAATACACTGTACTTGCTGGGAACAGACGCGAGTGCTATTTGCACTGTGTATCGCAATGGGAGCGCAATAGTGACTCTTCTAAGCAGAAAAAACTCTTGCTCGTAGGACCAGAAACTGCATGGGATTCAACTCCGTTTAGGACTGGGAAACAAACGCTAGCTCGCCTTGCAAGAAACACACTCTGCTTTTGAGAAAACAGCACTCTTCTACTCTCCTGTGTTTCCTATAGGGCCAGAACAGTGAGCTTGCTCAGAACAAAACAACTGTGCTTCCTACACACACGGGGCATATCTAGTTCAACTCTGCTTAGGAAACTGACAAGAACAGTAGCTTCTCTTCAGTCCAATACACTGTACTTGCTGGGAACAGACGCGAGTGCTATTTGCACTGTGTATGGCAATGGGAGAGCAATAGTGACTCTTCTTAGCAGAAAACAACTCTTGCTCGTAGGACCAGAAACTGCATGGGATTCAACTCCGTTTAGGACTGGGAAATAAACGCTGGCTCGCCTTGCAAGAAACACACTCTGCTTTTGAGAAAACAGCACTCTTCTACTCTCCTGTGTTTCCTATAGGGCCAGAACAGTGAGCTTGCTCAGAACCAAAGAACTGTGCTTCCTACACACACGGGGCATATCTAGTTCAACTCTGCTTAAGAAACTGACAAGAATAGTAGCTTCTCTTCAGTCCAATACACTGTACTTGCTGGGAACAGACGCGAGTGCTGTTTGCACTGTGTATGGCAATGGGAGCGCAATAGTGACTCTTCTTAGCAGAAAACAACTCTTGCTCGTAGGACCAGAAACTGCATGGGATTCTACTCCGTTTAGGACTGGGAAACAAACGCTAGCTCGCCTTGCAAGAAACACACTCTGCTTTTGAGAAAACAGCACTCTTCTACTCTCCTGTGTTTCCTATAGGGCCAGAACAGTGAGCTTGCTCAGAACAAAACAACTGTGCTTCCTACACACACGGGGCATATCTAGTTCAACTCTGCTTAGGAAACTGACCAGAACAGTAGCTTCTCTTCAGTAAATACACTGTACTTGGTGGGAACAGACGCGAGTGCTATTTGCACTGTGTATGGCAATGGGAGCGCAATAGTGACTCTTCTTAGCAGAAAACAACTCTTGCTCGTAGGACCAGAAACTGCATGGGATTCAACTCCGTTTAGGACTGGGAAACAAACCCTGGCTCGCCTTGCAAGAAACACACTCTGCTTTTGAGAAAACAGCACTCTTCTACTCTCCTGTGTTTCCTATAGGGCCAGAACAGTGAGCTTGCTCAGAACAAAAGAACTGTGCTTCCTACACACACGGGGCATATCTAGTTCAACTCTGCTTAGGAAACTGACCAGAACAGTAGTTTCTCTTCAGTCCAATACACTGTACTTGCTGGGAACAGACGCGAGTGCTATTTGCACTGTGTATGGCAATGGGAGCGCAATAGTGACTCTTCTTAGCAGAAAACAACTCTTGCTCGTAGGACCAGAAACTGCATGGGATTCAACTCCGTTTAGGACTGGGAAACAAACGCTAGCTCGCCTTGCAAGAAACACACTCTGCTTTTGAGAAAACAGCACTCTTCTACTCTCCTGTGTTTCCTATAGGGCCAGAACATTGAGCTTGCTCAGAACAAAACAACTGTGCTTCCTACACACACGGGGCATATCTAGTTCAACTCTGCTTAGGAAACTGACCAGAACAGTAGCTTCTCTTCAGTCCAATACACTGTACTTGCTGGGAACAGACGCGAGTGCTATTTGCACTGTGTATGGCAATGGGAGCGCAATAGTGACTCTTCTAAGCAGAAAACAACTCTTGCTCGTAGGACCAGAAACTGCATGGGATTCAACTCCGTTTAGGACTGGGAAACAAACGCTAGCTCGCCTTGCAAGAAACACACTCTGCTTTTGAGAAAACAGCACTCTTCTACTCTCCTGTGTTTCCTATAGGGCCAGAACAGTGAGCTTGCTCAGAACAAAAGAACTGTGCTTCCTACACACACGGGGCATATCTAGTTCAACTCTGCTTAGGAAACTGACCAGAACAGTAGCTTCTCTTCAGTCCAATACACTGTACTTGCTGGGAACAGACGCGAGTGCTATTTGCACTGTGTATGGCAATGGGAGCGCAATAGTGACTCTTCTTAGCAGAAAACAACTCTTGCTCGTAGGACCAGAAACTGCATGGGATTCAACTCCGTTTAGGACTGGGAAACAAACGCTAGCTCGCCTTGCAAGAAACACACTCTGCTTTTGAGAAAACAGCACTCTTCTACTCTCCTGTGTTTCCTATAGGGCCAGAACAGTGAGCTTGCTCAGAACAAAAGAACTGTGCTTCCTACACACACGGGGCATATCTAGTTCAACTCTGCTTAGGAAACTGACCAGAACAGTAGCTTCTCTTCAGTCCAATACACTGTACTTGCTGGGAACAGACGCGAGTGCTATTTGCACTGTGTATGGCAATGGGAGAGCAATAGTGACTCTTCTTAGCAGAAAACAACTCTTGCTCGTAGGACCACAAACTGCATGGGATTCAACTCCGTTTAGGACTGGGAAACAAACGCTAGCTCGCCTTGCAAGAAACACACTCTGTTTTTGAGAAAACAGCACTCTTCTACTCTCCTGTGTTTCCTATAGGGCCAGAACAGTGAGCTTGCTCAGAACCAAAGAACTGTGCTTCCTACACACACGGGGCATATCTAGTTCAACTCTGCTTAGGAAACTGACCAGAACAGTAGCTTCTCTTCAGTCCAATACACTGTACTTGCTGGGAACAGACGCGAGTGCTATTTGCACTGTGTATGGCAATGGGAGCGCAATAGTGACTCTTCTTAGCAGAAAACAACTCTTGCTCGTAGGACCAGAAACTGCATGGGATTCTACTTTGTTTAGGACTGGGAAACAAACGCTAGCTCGCCTTGCAAGAAACACACTCTGCTTTTGAGAAAACAGCACTCTTCTACTCTCCTGTGTTTCCTATAGGGCCAGAACAGTGAGCTTGCTTAGAACAAAAGAACTGTGCTTCCTACACACACGGGGCATGTCTAGTTCAACTCTGCTTAGGAAACTGACCAGAACAGTAGCTTCTCTTCAGTCCAATACACTGTACTTGCTGGGAACAGACGCGAGTGCTATTTGCACTGTGTATGGCAATGGGAGCCCAATAGTGACTCTTCTTAGCAGAAAACAACTCTTGCTCGTAGGACCAGAAACTGCATGGGATTCTACTCCGTTTAGGACTGGGAAACAAACGCTAGCTCGCCTTGCAAGAAACACACTCTGCTTTTGAGAAAACAGCACTCTTCTACTCTCCTGTGTTTCCTATAGGGCCAGAACAGTGAGCTGGCTTAGAACAAAAGAACTGTGCTTCCTACACACACGGGGCATATCTAGTTCAACTCTGCTTAGGAAACTGACCAGAACAGTAGCTTCTCTTCAGTCCAATACACTGTACTTGCTGGGAACAGACGCGAGTGCTATTTGCACTGTGTATGGCAATGGGAGCGCAATAGTGACTCTTCTTAGCAGAAAACAACTCTTGCTCGTAGGACCAGAATCTGCATGGGATTCAGCTCCGTTTAGGACTGGGAAACAAACGCTAGCTCGCCTTGCAAGAAACACACTCTGCTTTTGAGAAAACAGCACTCTTCTACTCTCCTGTGTTTCCTATAGGGCCAGAACAGTGAGCTTGCTCAGAACAAAACAACTGTGCTTCCTACACACACGGGGCATATCTAGTTCAACTCTGCTTAACAAACTGACAAGAATAGTAGCTTCTCTTCAGTCCAATACACTGTACTTGCTGGGAACAGACGCGAGTGCTGTTTGCACTGTGTATGGCAATGGGAGTGTAATAGTGACTCTTCTTAGCAGAAAACAACTCTTGCTGGTAGGACCAGAAACTGCATGGGATTCTACTCCGTTTAGGACTGGGAAACAAACGCTAGCTCGCCTTGCAAGAAACACACTCTGCTTTTGAGAAAACAGCACTCTTCTACTCTCCTGTGTTTCCTATAGGGCCAGAACAGTGAGCTTGCTCAGAACAAAAGAACTGTGCTTCCTACACACACGGGGCATATCTAGTTCAACTCTGCTTAAGAAACTGACCAGAACAGTAGCTTCTCTTCAGTCCAATACACTGTACTTGCTGGGAACAGACGCGAGTGCTATTTGCACTGTGTATGGCAATGGGAGCGCAATAGTGACTCTTCTAAGCAGAAAACAACTCTTGCTCGTAGGACCAGAAACTGCATGGGATTCAACTCCGTTTAGGACTGGGAAACAAACGCTAGCTCGCCTTGCAAGAAACACACTCTGCTTTTGAGAAAACAGCACTCTTCTACTCTCCTGTGTTTCCTATAGGGCCAGAACAGTGAGCTTGCTCAGAACAAAACAACTGTGCTTCCTACACACACGGGGCATATCTAGTTCAACTCTGCTTAGGAAACTGACCAGAACAGTAGCTTCTCTTCAGTCCAATACACTGTACTTGGTGGGAACAGACGCGAGTGCTATTTGCACTGTGTATGGCAATGGGAGCGCAATAGTGACTCTTCTTAGCAGAAAACAACTCTTGCTCGTAGGACCAGAAACTGCATGGGATTCAACTCCGTTTAGGACTGGGAAACAAACCCTGGCTCGCCTTGCAAGAAACACACTCTGCTTTTGAGAAAACAGCACTCTTCTACTCTCCTGTGTTTCCTATAGGGCCAGAACAGTGAGCTTGCTCAGAACAAAAGAACTGTGCTTCCTACACACACGGGGCATATCTAGTTCAACTCTGCTTAACAAACTGACAAGAATAGTAGCTTCTCTTCAGTCCAATACACTGTACTTGCTGGGAACAGACGCGAGTGCTGTTTGCACTGTGTATGGCAATGGGAGCGCAATAGTGACTCTTCTTAGCAGAAAACAACTCTTGCTCGTAGGACCAGAAACTGCATGGGATTCTACTCCGTTTAGGACTGGGAAACAAACGCTAGCTCGCCTTGCAAGAAACACACTCTGCTTTTGAGAAAACAGCACTCTTCTACTCTCCTGTGTTTCCTATAGGGCCAGAACAGTGAGCTTGCTCAGAACAAAAGAACTGTGCTTCCTACACACACGGGGCATATCTAGTTCAACTCTGCTTAGGAAACTGACCAGAATAGTAGCTTCTCTTCAGTCCAATACACTGTACTTGCTGGGAACAGACGCGAGTGCTATTTGCACTGTGTATGGCAATGGGAGCGCAATAGTGACTCTTCTTAGCAGAAAACAACTCTTGCTCGTAGGACCAGAAACTGCATGGATTCAACTCCGTTTAGGACTGGGAAACAAACGCTAGCTCGCCTTGCAAGAAACACACTCTGCTTTTGAGAAAACAGCACTCTTCTACTCTCCTGTGTTTCCTATAGGGCCAGAACAGTGAGCTTGCTCAGAACCAAAGAACTGTGCTTCCTACACACACGGGGCATATCTAGTTCAACTCTGCTTAGGAAACTGACCAGAACAGTAGCTTCTCTTCAGTCCAATACACTGTACTTGCTGAAAACAGACGCGAGTGCTATTTGCACTGTGTATGGCAAAGGGAGCGCAATAGTGACTCTTCTTAGCAGAAAACAACTCTTGCTCGTAGGACCAGAATCTGCATGGGATTCAGCTCCGTTTAGGACTGGGAAACAAACGCTAGCTCGCCTTGCAAGAAACACACTCTGCTTTTGAGAAAACAGCACTCTTCTACTCTCCTGTGTTTCCTACAGGGCCAGAACAGTGAGCTTGCTCAGAACAAAACAACTGTGCTTCCTACACACACGGGGCATATCTAGTTCAACTCTGCTTAGGAAACTGACCAGAACAGTAGCTTCTCTTCAGTCCAATACACTGTACTTGCTGGGAACAGACGCGAGTGCTATTTGCACTGTGTATCGCAATGGGAGCGCAATAGTGACTCTTCTAAGCAGAAAAAACTCTTGCTCGTAGGACCAGAAACTGCATGGGATTCAACTCCGTTTAGGACTGGGAAACAAACGCTAGCTCGCCTTGCAAGAAACACACTCTGCTTTTGAGAAAACAGCACTCTTCTACTCTCCTGTGTTTCCTATAGGGCCAGAACAGTGAGCTTGCTCAGAACAAAACAACTGTGCTTCCTACACACACGGGGCATATCTAGTTCAACTCTGCTTAGGAAACTGACAAGAACAGTAGCTTCTCTTCAGTCCAATACACTGTACTTGCTGGGAACAGACGCGAGTGCTATTTGCACTGTGTATGGCAATGGGAGAGCAATAGTGACTCTTCTTAGCAGAAAACAACTCTTGCTCGTAGGACCAGAAACTGCATGGGATTCAACTCCGTTTAGGACTGGGAAATAAACGCTGGCTCGCCTTGCAAGAAACACACTCTGCTTTTGAGAAAACAGCACTCTTCTACTCTCCTGTGTTTCCTATAGGGCCAGAACAGTGAGCTTGCTCAGAACCAAAGAACTGTGCTTCCTACACACACGGGGCATATCTAGTTCAACTCTGCTTAAGAAACTGACAAGAATAGTAGCTTCTCTTCAGTCCAATACACTGTACTTGCTGGGAACAGACGCGAGTGCTGTTTGCACTGTGTATGGCAATGGGAGCGCAATAGTGACTCTTCTTAGCAGAAAACAACTCTTGCTCGTAGGACCAGAAACTGCATGGGATTCTACTCCGTTTAGGACTGGGAAACAAACGCTAGCTCGCCTTGCAAGAAACACACTCTGCTTTTGAGAAAACAGCACTCTTCTACTCTCCTGTGTTTCCTATAGGGCCAGAACAGTGAGCTTGCTCAGAACAAAACAACTGTGCTTCCTACACACACGGAGCATATCTAGTTCAACTCTGCTTAGGAAACTGACCAGAACAGTAGCTTCTCTTCAGTCCAATACACTGTACTTGGTGGGAACAGACGCGAGTGCTATTTGCACTGTGTATGGCAATGGGAGCGCAATAGTGACTCTTCTTAGCAGAAAACAACTCTTGCTCGTAGGACCAGAAACTGCATGGGATTCAACTCCGTTTAGGACTGGGAAACAAACCCTGGCTCGCCTTGCAAGAAACACACTCTGCTTTTGAGAAAACAGCACTCTTCTACTCTCCTGTGTTTCCTATAGGGCCAGAACAGTGAGCTTGCTCAGAACAAAAGAACTGTGCTTCCTACACACACGGGGCATATCTAGTTCAACTCTGCTTAACAAACTGACAAGAATAGTAGCTTCTCTTCAGTCCAATACACTGTACTTGCTGGGAACAGACGCGAGTGCTGTTTGCACTGTGTATGGCAATGGGAGCACAATAGTGACTCTTCTTAGCAGAAAACAACTCTTGCTCGTAGGACCAGAAACTGCATGGGATTCTACTCCGTTTAGGACTGGGAAACAAACGCTAGCTCGCCTTGCAAGAAACACACTCTGCTTTTGAGAAAACAGCACTCTTCTACTCTCCTGTGTTTCCTATAGGGCCAGAACAGTGAGCTTGCTCAGAACAAAAGAACTGTGCTTCCTACACACACGGGGCATATCTAGTTCAACTCTGCTTAGGAAACTGACCAGAATAGTAGCTTCTCTTCAGTCCAATACACTGTACTTGCTGGGAACAGACGCGAGTGCTATTTGCACTGTGTATGGCAATGGGAGCGCAATAGTGACTCTTCTTAGCAGAAAACAACTCTTGCTCGTAGGACCAGAAACTGCATGGATTCAACTCCGTTTAGGACTGGGAAACAAACGCTAGCTCGCCTTGCAAGAAACACACTCTGCTTTTTCGAAAACAGCACTCTTCTACTCTCCTGTGTTTCCTATAGGGCCAGAACAGTGAGCTTGCTCAGAACCAAAGAACTGTGCTTCCTACACACACGGGGCATATCTAGTTCAACTCTGCTTAGGAAACTGACCAGAACAGTAGCTTCTCTTCAGTCCAATACACTGTACTTGCTGAAAACAGACGCGAGTGCTATTTGCACTGTGTATGGCAAAGGGAGCGCAATAGTGACTCTTCTTAGCAGAAAACAACTCTTGCTCGTAGGACCAGAATCTGCATGGGATTCAGCTCCGTTTAGGACTGGGAAACAAACGCTAGCTCGCCTTGCAAGAAACACACTCTGCTTTTGAGAAAACAGCACTCTTCTACTCTCCTGTGTTTCCTACAGGGCCAGAACAGTGAGCTTGCTCAGAACAAAACAACTGTGCTTCCTACACACACGGGGCATATCTAGTTCAACTCTGCTTAGGAAACTGACCAGAACAGTAGCTTCTCTTCAGTCCAATACACTGTACTTGCTGGGAACAGACGCGAGTGCTATTTGCACTGTGTATCGCAATGGGAGCGCAATAGTGACTCTTCTAAGCAGAAAAAACTCTTGCTCGTAGGACCAGAAACTGCATGGGATTCAACTCCGTTTAGGACTGGGAAACAAACGCTAGCTCGCCTTGCAAGAAACACACTCTGCTTTTGAGAAAACAGCACTCTTCTACTCTCCTGTGTTTCCTATAGGGCCAGAACAGTGAGCTTGCTCAGAACAAAACAACTGTGCTTCCTACACACACGGGGCATATCTAGTTCAACTCTGCTTAGGAAACTGACAAGAACAGTAGCTTCTCTTCAGTCCAATACACTGTACTTGCTGGGAACAGACGCGAGTGCTATTTGCACTGTGTATGGCAATGGGAGAGCAATAGTGACTCTTCTTAGCAGAAAACAACTCTTGCTCGTAGGACCAGAAACTGCATGGGATTCAACTCCGTTTAGGACTGGGAAATAAACGCTGGCTCGCCTTGCAAGAAACACACTCTGCTTTTGAGAAAACAGCACTCTTCTACTCTCCTGTGTTTCCTATAGGGCCAGAACAGTGAGCTTGCTCAGAACCAAAGAACTGTGCTTCCTACACACACGGGGCATATCTAGTTCAACTCTGCTTAAGAAACTGACAAGAATAGTAGCTTCTCTTCAGTCCAATACACTGTACTTGCTGGGAACAGACGCGAGTGCTGTTTGCACTGTGTATGGCAATGGGAGCGCAATAGTGACTCTTCTCAGCAGAAAACAACTCTTGCTCGTAGGACCAGAAACTGCATGGGATTCTACTCCGTTTAGGACTGGGAAACAAACGCTAGCTCGCCTTGCAAGAAACACACTCTGCTTTTGAGAAAACAGCACTCTTCTACTCTCCTGTGTTTCCTATAGGGCCAGAACAGTGAGCTTGCTCAGAACAAAACAACTGTGCTTCCTACACACACGGAGCATATCTAGTTCAACTCTGCTTAGGAAACTGACCAGAACAGTAGCTTCTCTTCAGTCCAATACACTGTACTTGCTGGGAACAGACGCGAGTGCTATTTGCACTGTGTATGGCAATGGGAGCGCAATAGTGACTCTTCTAAGCAGAAAACAACTCTTGCTCGTAGGACCAGAAACTGCATGGGATTCAACTCCGTTTAGGACTGGGAAACAAACGCTAGCTCGCCTTGCAAGAAACACACTCTGCTTTTGAGAAAACAGCACTCTTCTACTCTCCTGTGTTTCCTATAGGGCCAGAACAGTGAGCTTGGTCAGAACAAAACAACTGTGCTTCCTACACACACGGGGCATATCTAGTTCAACTCTGCTTAGGAAACTGACCAGAACAGTAGCTTCTCTTCAGTCCAATACACTGTACTTGCTGGGAACAGACGCGAGTGCTATTTGCACTGTGTATGGCAATGGGAGCGCAATAGTGACTCTTCTTAGCAGAAAACAACTCTTGCTCGTAGGACCAGAAACTGCATGGGATTCAACTCCGTTTAGGACTGGGAAACAAACGCTAGCTCGCCTTGCAAGAAACACACTCTGCTTTTGAGAAAACAGCACTCTTCTACTCTCCTGTGTTTCCTATAGGGCCAGAACAGTGAGCTTGCTCAGAACAAAAGAACTGTGCTTCCTACACACACGGGGCATATCTAGTTCAACTCTGCTTAGGAAACTGACCAGAACAGTAGCTTCTCTTCAGTCCAATACACTGTACTTTCTGGGAACAGACGCGAGTGCTATTTGCACTGTGTATGGCAATGGGAGCGCAATAGTGACTCTTCTTAGCAGAAAACAACTCTTGCTCGTAGGACCAGAATCTGCATGGGATTCAGCTCCGTTTAGGACTGGGAAACAAACGCTAGCTCGCCTTGCAAGAAACACACTCTGCTTTTGAGAAAACAGCACTCTTCTACTCTCCTGTGTTTCCTATAGGGCCAGAACAGTGAGCTTGCTCAGAACAAAACAACTGTGCTTCCTACACACACGGGGCATATCTAGTTCAACTCTGCTTAGGAAACTGACCAGAACAGTAGCTTCTCTTCAGTCCAATACACTGTACTTGCTGGGAACAGACGCGAGTGCTATTTGCACTGTGTATGGCAATGGGAGCGCAATAGTGACTCTTCTAAGCAGAAAACAACTCTTGCTCGTAGGACCAGAAACTGCATGGGATTCAACTCCGTTTAGGACTGGGAAACAAACGCTAGCTCGCCTTGCAAGAAACACACTCTGCTTTTGAGAAAACAGCACTCTTCTACTCTCCTGTGTTTCCTATAGGGCCAGAACAGTGAGCTTGCTCAGAACAAAAGAACTGTGCTTCCTACACACACGGGGCATATCTAGTTCAACTCTGCTTAGGAAACTGACCAGAACAGTAGCTTCTCTTCAGTCCAATACACTGTACTTGCTGGGAACAGACGCGAGTGCTATTTGCACTGTGTATGGCAATGGGAGCGCAATAGTGACTCTTCTTAGCAGAAAACAACTCTTGCTAGTAGGACCAGAAACTGCATGGGAATCAACTCCGTTTAGGACTGGGAAACAAACGCTGGCTCGCCTTGCAAGAAACACACTCTGCTTTTGAGAAAACAGCACTCTTCTACTCTCCTGTGTTTCCTATAGGGCCAGAACAGTGAGCTTGCTCAGAACCAAAGAACTGTTCTTCCTACACACACGGGGCATATCTAGTTCAACTCTGCTTAACAAACTGACAAGAATAGTAGCTTCTCTTCAGTCCAATACACTGTACTTGCTGGGAACAGACGCGAGTGCTGTTTGCACTGTGTATGGCAATGGGAGCGCAATAGTGACTCTTCTTAGCAGAAAACAACTCTTGCTCGTAGGACCAGAAACTGCATGGGATTCTACTCCGTTTAGGACTGGGAAACAAACGCTAGCTCGCCTTGCAAGAAACACACTCTGCTTTTGAGAAAACAGCACTCTTCTACTCTCCTGTGTTTCCTATAGGGCCAGAACTGTGAGCTTGCTCAGAACAAAAGAACTGTGCTTCCTACACACACGGGGCATATCTAGTTCAACTCTGCTTAGGAAACTGACCAGAACAGTAGCTTCTCTTCAGTCCAATACACTGTACTTGCTGGGAACAGACGCGAGTGCTATTTGCACTGTGTATGGCAATGGGAGCGCAATAGTGACTCTTCTAAGCAGAAAACAACTCTTGCTCGTAGGACCAGAAACTGCATGGGATTCAACTCCGTTTAGGACTGGGAAACAAACGCTAGCTCGCCTTGCAAGAAACACACTCTGCTTTTGAGAAAACAGCACTCTTCTACTCTCCTGTGTTTCCTATAGGGCCAGAACAGTGAGCTTGCTCAGAACAAAAGAACTGTGCTTCCTACACACACGGGGCATATCTAGTTCAACTCTGCTTAGGAAACTGACCAGAACAGTAGCTTCTCTTCAGTCCAATACACTGTACTTGCTGGGAACAGACGCGAGTGCTATTTGCACTGTGTATGGCAATGGGAGCGCAATAGTGACTCTTCTTAGCAGAAAACAACTCTTGCTCGTAGGACCAGAAACTGCATGGGATTCAACTCCGTTTAGGACTGGGAAACAAACGCTAGCTCGCCTTGCAAGAAACACACTCTGCTTTTGAGAAAACAGCACTCTTCTACTCTCCTGTGTTTCCTATAGGGCCAGAACAGTGAGCTTGCTCAGAACAAAACAACTGTGCTTCCTACACACACGGGGCATATCTAGTTCAACTCTGCTTAGGAAAATGACCTGAACAGTAGCTTCTTCAGTCCAATACACTGTACTTGCTGGGAACAGACGCGAGTGCTATTTGCACTGTGTGTGGCAATGGGAACGCAATAGTGATTCTTCTTAGCAGAAAACAACTCTTGCTCGTAGGACCAGAAACTACATGGGATTCAACTCCGTTTAGGACTGGGAAACAAACGCTAGCTCGCCTTGCAAGAAACACACTCTGCTTTTGAGAAAACAGCACTCTTCTACTCTCCTGTGTTTCCTATAGGGCCAGAACAGTGAGCTTGCTCAGAACCAAAGAACTGTGCTTCCTACACACACGGGGCATATCTAGTTCAACTCTGCTTAGGAAACTGACCAGAACAGTAGCTTCTCTTCAGTCCAATACACTGTACTTGCTGGGAACATACGCCAGTGCTATTTGCACTGTGTATGGCAATGGGAGCACAATAGTGACTCTTCTTAGCAGAAAACAACTCTTGCTCGTAGGACCAGAAACTGCATGGGATTCTACTCCGTTTAGGACTGGGAAACAAACGCTAGCTCGCCTTGCAAGAAACACACTCTGCTTTTGAGAAAACAGCACTCTTCTACTCTCCTGTGTTTCCTATAGGGCCAGAACAGTGAGCTTGCTTAGAACAAAAGAACTGTGCTTCCTACACACACGGGGCATATCTAGTTCAACTCTGCTTAGGAAACTGACCAGAACAGTAGCTTCTCTTCAGTCCAATACACTGTACTTGCTGGGAACAGACGCGAGTGCTATTTGCACTGTGTATGGCAATGGGAGCGCAATAGTGACTCTTCTTAGCAGAAAACAACTCTTGCTCGTAGGACCAGAATCTGCATGGGATTCAACTCCGTTTAGGACTGGGAAACAAACGCTAGCTCGCCTTGCAAGAAACACACTCTGCTTTTGAGAAAACAGCACTCTTCTACTCTCCTGTGTTTCCTATAGGGCCAGAACAGTGAGCTTGCTCAGAACAAAACAACTGTGCTTCCTACACACACGGGGCATATCTAGTTCAACTCTGCTTAGGAAACTGACCAGAACAGCAGCTTCTCTTCAGTCCAATACACTGTACTTGCTGGGAACAGACGCGAGTGCTATTTGCACTGTGTATGGCAATGGGAGCGCAATAGTGACTCTTCTTAGCAGAAAACAACTCTTGCTCGTAGGACCAGAAACTGCATGGGATTCTACTCCGTTTAGGACTGGGAAACAAACGCTAGCTCGCCTTGCAAGAAACACACTCTGCTTTTGAGAAAACAGCACTCTTCTACTCTCCTGTGTTTCCTATAGGGCCAGAACAGTGAGCTTGCTCAGAACAAAACAACTGTGCTTCCTACACACACGGGGCATATCTAGTTCAACTCTGCTTAGGAAACTGACCAGAACAGTAGCTTCTCTTCAGTCCAATACACTGTACTTGCTGGGAACAGACGCGAGTGCTATTTGCACTGTGTATGGCAATGGGAGCGCAATAGTGACTCTTCTTAGCAGAAAACAACTCTTGCTCGTAGGACCAGAAACTGCATGGGATTCAACTCCGTTTAGGACTGGGAAACAAACGCTAGCTCGCCTTGCAAGAAACACACTCTGCTTTTGAGAAAACAGCACTCTTCTACTCTCCTGTGTTTCCTATAGGGCCAGAACAGTGAGCTTGCTCAGAACAAAAGAACTGTGCTTCCTACACACACGGGGCATATCTAGTTCAACTCTGCTTAGGAAACTGACCAGAACAGTAGCTTCTCTTCAGTCCAATACACTGTACTTGCTGGGAACAGACGCGAGTGCTATTTGCACTGTGTATGGCAATGGGAGCGCAATAGTGACTCTTCTTAGCAGAAAACAACTCTTGCTCGTAGGACCAGAAACTGCATGGGATTCAACTCCGTTTAGGACTGGGAAACAAACGCTGGCTCGCCTTGCAAGAAACACACTCTGCTTTTGAGAAAACAGCACTCTTCTACTCTCCTGTGTTTCCTATAGGGCCAGAACAGTGAGCTTGCTCAGAACAAAAGAACTGTGCTTCCTACACACACGGGGCATATCTAGTTCAACTCTGCTTAAGAAACTGACAAGAACAGTAGCTTCTCTTCAGTCCAATACACTGTACTTGCTGGGAACAGACGCGAGTGCTGTTTGCACTGTGTATGGCAATGGGAGCGCAATAGTGACTCTTCTTAGCAGAAAACAACTCTTGCTCGTAGGACCAGAAACTGCATGGGATTCAACTCCGTTTAGGACTGGGAAACAAACGCTAGCTCGCCTTGCAAGAAACACACTCTGCTTTTGAGAAAACAGCACTCTTCTACTCTCCTGTGTTTCCTATAGGGCCAGAACAGTGAGCTTGCTCAGAACAAAAGAACTGTGCTTCCTACACACACGGGGCATATCTAGTTCAACTCTGCTTAGGAAACTGACCAGAACAGTAGCTTCTCTTCAGTCCAATACACTGTACTTGCTGGGAACAGACGCGAGTGCTATTTGCACTGTGTATGGCAATTGGAGCGCAATAGTGACTCTTCTTAGCAGAAAACAACTCTTGCTCGTAGGACCAGAAACTGCATGGGAATCAACTCCGTTTAGGACTGGGAAACAAACACTAGCTCGCCTTGCAAGAAACACACTCTGCTTTTGAGAAAACAGCACTCTTCTACTCTCCTGTGTTTCCTATAGGGCCAGAACAGTGAGCTTGCTCAGAACAAAACAACTGTGCTTCCTACACACACGGGGCAGATCTAGTTCAACTCTGCTTAGGAAACTGACCAGAACAGTAGCTTCTCTTCAGTCCAATACACTGTACTTGCTGGGAACAGACGCGAGTGCTATTTGCACTGTGTATGGCAATGGGAGCGCAATAGTGACTCTTCTTAGCAGAAAACAACTCTTGCTCGTAGGACCAGAAACTGCATGGGATTCAACTCCGTTTAGGACTGGGAAACAAACGCTAGCTCGCCTTGCAAGAAACACACTCTGCTTTTGAGAAAACAGCACTCTTCTACTCTCCTGTGTTTCCTATAGGGCCAGAACAGTGAGCTTGCTCAGAACAAAAGAACTGTGCTTCCTACACACACGGGGCATATCTAGTTCAACTCTGCTTAGGAAACTGACAAGAACAGTAGCTTCTCTTCAGTCCAATACACTGTACTTGCTGGGAACAGACGCGAGTGCTATTTGCACTTTGTATGGCAATGGGAGCGCAATAGTGACTCTTCTTAGCAGAAAACAACTCTTGCTCGTAGGACCAGAAACTGCATGGGATTCAACTCCGTTTAGGACTGGGAAACAAACGCTAGCTCGCCTTGCAAGAAACACACTCTGCTTTTGAGAAAACAGCACTCTTCTACTCTCCTGTGTTTCCTATAGGGCCAGAACAGTGAGCTTGCTCAGAACAAAAGAACTGTGCTTCCTACACACACGGGGCATATCTAGTTCAACTCTGCTTAGGAAACTGACAAGAACAGTAGCTTCTCTTCAGTCCAATACACTGTACTTGCTGGGAACAGACGCGAGTGCTATTTGCACTGTGTATGGCAATGGGAGCGCAATAGTGACTCTTCTTAGCAGAAAACAACTCTTGCTCGTAGGACCAGAAACTGCATGGGATTCAACTCCGTTTAGGACTGGGAAACAAACGCTAGCTCGCCTTGCAAGAAACACACTCTGCTTTTGAGAAAACAGCACTCTTCTACTCTCCTGTGTTTCCTATAGGGCCAGAACAGTGAGCTTGCTCAGAACAAAACAACTGTGCTTCCTACACACACGGAGCATATCTAGTTCAACTCTGCTTAGGAAACTGACCAGAACAGTAGCTTCTCTTCAGTCCAATACACTGTACTTGCTGGGAACAGACGCGAGTGCTATTTGCACTGTGTATGGCAATGGGAGCGCAATAGTGACTGTTCTAAGCAGAAAACAACTCTTGCTCGTAGGACCAGAAACTGCATGGGATTCAACTCCGTTTAGGACTGGGAAACAAACGCTAGCTCGCCTTGCAAGAAACACACTCTGCTTTTGAGAAAACAGCACTCTTCTACTCTCCTGTGTTTCCTATAGGGCCAGAACAGTGAGCTTGGTCAGAACAAAACAACTGTGCTTCCTACACACACGAGGCATATCTAGTTCAACTCTGCTTAGGAAACTGACCAGAACAGTAGCTTCTCTTCAGTCCAATACACTGTACTTGCTGGGAACAGACGCGAGTGCTATTTGCACTGTGTATGGCAATGGGAGCGCAATAGTGACTCTTCTTAGCAGAAAACAACTCTTGCTCGTAGGACCAGAAACTGCATGGGATTCAACTCCGTTTAGGACTGGGAAACAAACGCTAGCTCGCCTTGCAAGAAACACACTCTGCTTTTGAGAAAACAGCACTCTTCTACTCTCCTGTGTTTCCTATAGGGCCAGAACAGTGAGCTTGCTCAGAACAAAAGAACTGTGCTTCCTACACACACGGGGCATATCTAGTTCAACTCTGCTTAGGAAACTGACCAGAACAGTAGCTTCTCTTCAGTCCAATACACTGTACTTTCTGGGAACAGACGCGAGTGCTATTTGCACTGTGTATGGCAATGGGAGCGCAATAGTGACTCTTCTTAGCAGAAAACAACTCTTGCTCGTAGGACCAGAATCTGCATGGGATTCAGCTCCGTTTAGGACTGGGAAACAAACGCTAGCTCGCCTTGCAAGAAACACACTCTGCTTTTGAGAAAACAGCACTCTTCTACTCTCCTGTGTTTCCTATAGGGCCAGAACAGTGAGCTTGCTCAGAACAAAACAACTGTGCTTCCTACACACACGGGGCATATCTAGTTCAACTCTGCTTAGGAAACTGACCAGAACAGTAGCTTCTCTTCAGTCCAATACACTGTACTTGCTGGGAACAGACGCGAGTGCTATTTGCACTGTGTATGGCAATGGGAGCGCAATAGTGACTCTTCTAAGCAGAAAACAACTCTTGCTCGTAGGACCAGAAACTGCATGGGATTCAACTCCGTTTAGGACTGGGAAACAAACGCTAGCTCGCCTTGCAAGAAACACACTCTGCTTTTGAGAAAACAGCACTCTTCTACTCTCCTGTGTTTCCTATAGGGCCAGAACAGTGAGCTTGCTCAGAACAAAACAACTGTGCTTCCTACACACACGGGGCATATCTAGTTCAACTCTGCTTAGGAAACTGACCAGAACAGTAGCTTCTCTTCAGTCCAATACACTGTACTTGCTGGGAACAGACGCGAGTGCTATTTGCACTGTGTATGGCAATGGGAGCGCAATAGTGACTCTTCTTAGCAGAAAACAACTCTTGCTAGTAGGACCAGAAACTGCATGGGAATCAACTCCGTTTAGGACTGGGAAACAAACGCTGGCTCGCCTTGCAAGAAACACACTCTGCTTTTGAGAAAACAGCACTCTTCTACTCTCCTGTGTTTCCTATAGGGCCAGAACAGTGAGCTTGCTCAGAACCAAAGAACTGTTCTTCCTACACACACGGGGCATATCTAGTTCAACTCTGCTTAACAAACTGACAAGAATAGTAGCTTCTCTTCAGTCCAATACACTGTACTTGCTGGGAACAGACGCGAGTGCTGTTTGCACTGTGTATGGCAATGGGAGCGCAATAGTGACTCTTCTTAGCAGAAAACAACTCTTGCTCGTAGGACCAGAAACTGCATGGGATTCTACTCCGTTTAGGACTGGGAAACAAACGCTAGCTCGCCTTGCAAGAAACACACTCTGCTTTTGAGAAAACAGCACTCTTCTACTCTCCTGTGTTTCCTATAGGGCCAGAACTGTGAGCTTGCTCAGAACAAAAGAACTGTGCTTCCTACACACACGGGGCATATCTAGTTCAACTCTGCTTAGGAAACTGACCAGAACAGTAGCTTCTCTTCAGTCCAATACACTGTACTTGCTGGGAACAGACGCGAGTGCTATTTGCACTGTGTATGGCAATGGGAGCGCAATAGTGACTCTTCTAAGCAGAAAACAACTCTTGCTCGTAGGACCAGAAACTGCATGGGATTCAACTCCGTTTAGGACTGGGAAACAAACGCTAGCTCGCCTTGCAAGAAACACACTCTGCTTTTGAGAAAACAGCACTCTTCTACTCTCCTGTGTTTCCTATAGGGCCAGAACAGTGAGCTTGCTCAGAACAAAAGAACTGTGCTTCCTACACACACGGGGCATATCTAGTTCAACTCTGCTTAGGAACTGACCAGAACAGTAGCTTCTCTTCAGTCCAATACACTGTACTTGCTGGGAACAGACGCGAGTGCTATTTGCACTGTGTATGGCAATGGGAGCGCAATAGTGACTCTTCTTAGCAGAAAACAACTCTTGCTCGTAGGACCAGAAACTGCATGGGATTCAACTCCGTTTAGGACTGGGAAACAAACGCTAGCTCGCCTTGCAAGAAACACACTCTGCTTTTGAGAAAACAGCACTCTTCTACTCTCCTGTGTTTCCTATAGGGCCAGAACAGTGAGCTTGCTCAGAACAAAACAACTGTGCTTCCTACACACACGGGGCATATCTAGTTCAACTCTGCTTAGGAAAATGACCAGAACAGTAGCTTCTTCAGTCCAATACACTGTACTTGCTGGGAACAGACGCGAGTGCTATTTGCACTGTGTGTGGCAATGGGAACGCAATAGTGATTCTTCTTAGCAGAAAACAACTCTTGCTCGTAGGACCAGAAACTACATGGGATTCAACTCCGTTTAGGACTGGGAAACAAACGCTAGCTCGCCTTGCAAGAAACACACTCTGCTTTTGAGAAAACAGCACTCTTCTACTCTCCTGTGTTTCCTATAGGGCCAGAACAGTGAGCTTGCTCAGAACCAAAGAACTGTGCTTCCTACACACACGGGGCATATCTAGTTCAACTCTGCTTAGGAAACTGACCAGAACAGTAGCTTCTCTTCAGTCCAATACACTGTACTTGCTGGGAACAGACGCCAGTGCTATTTGCACTGTGTATGGCAATGGGAGCACAATAGTGACTCTTCTTAGCAGAAAACAACTCTTGCTCGTAGGACCAGAAACTGCATGGGATTCTACTCCGTTTAGGACTGGGAAACAAACGCTAGCTCGCCTTGCAAGAAACACACTCTGCTTTTGAGAAAACAGCACTCTTCTACTCTCCTGTGTTTCCTATAGGGCCAGAACAGTGAGCTTGCTTAGAACAAAAGAACTGTGCTTCCTACACACACGGGGCATATCTAGTTCAACTCTGCTTAGGAAACTGACCAGAACAGTAGCTTCTCTTCAGTCCAATACACTGTACTTGCTGGGAACAGACGCGAGTGCTATTTGCACTGTGTATGGCAATGGGAGCGCAATAGTGACTCTTCTTAGCAGAAAACAACTCTTGCTCGTAGGACCAGAATCTGCATGGGATTCAACTCCGTTTAGGACTGGGAAACAAACGCTAGCTCGCCTTGCAAGAAACACACTCTGCTTTTGAGAAAACAGCACTCTTCTACTCTCCTGTGTTTCCTATAGGGCCAGAACAGTGAGCTTGCTCAGAACAAAACAACTGTGCTTCCTACACACACGGGGCATATCTAGTTCAACTCTGCTTAGGAAACTGACCAGAACAGCAGCTTCTCTTCAGTCCAATACACTGTACTTGCTGGGAACAGACGCGAGTGCTATTTGCACTGTGTATGGCAATGGGAGCGCAATAGTGACTCTTCTTAGCAGAAAACAACTCTTGCTCGTAGGACCAGAAACTGCATGGGATTCTACTCCGTTTAGGACTGGGAAACAAACGCTAGCTCGCCTTGCAAGAAACACACTCTGCTTTTGAGAAAACAGCACTCTTCTACTCTCCTGTGTTTCCTATAGGGCCAGAACAGTGAGCTTGCTCAGAACAAAACAACTGTGCTTCCTACACACACGGAGCATATCTAGTTCAACTCTGCTTAGGAAACTGACCAGAACAGTAGCTTCTCTTCAGTCCAATACACTGTACTTGCTGGGAACAGACGCGAGTGCTATTTGCACTGTGTATGGCAATGGGAGCGCAATAGTGACTGTTCTAAGCAGAAAACAACTCTTGCTCGTAGGACCAGAAACTGCATGGGATTCAACTCCGTTTAGGACTGGGAAACAAACGCTAGCTCGCCTTGCAAGAAACACACTCTGCTTTTGAGAAAACAGCACTCTTCTACTCTCCTGTGTTTCCTATAGGGCCAGAACAGTGAGCTTGGTCAGAACAAAACAACTGTGCTTCCTACACACACGAGGCATATCTAGTTCAACTCTGCTTAGGAAACTGACCAGAACAGTAGCTTCTCTTCAGTCCAATACACTGTACTTGCTGGGAACAGACGCGAGTGCTATTTGCACTGTGTATGGCAATGGGAGCGCAATAGTGACTCTTCTTAGCAGAAAACAACTCTTGCTCGTAGGACCAGAAACTGCATGGGATTCAACTCCGTTTAGGACTGGGAAACAAACGCTAGCTCGCCTTGCAAGAAACACACTCTGCTTTTGAGAAAACAGCACTCTTCTACTCTCCTGTGTTTCCTATAGGGCCAGAACAGTGAGCTTGCTCAGAACAAAAGAACTGTGCTTCCTACACACACGGGGCATATCTAGTTCAACTCTGCTTAGGAAACTGACCAGAACAGTAGCTTCTCTTCAGTCCAATACACTGTACTTTCTGGGAACAGACGCGAGTGCTATTTGCACTGTGTATGGCAATGGGAGCGCAATAGTGACTCTTCTTAGCAGAAAACAACTCTTGCTCGTAGGACCAGAATCTGCATGGGATTCAGCTCCGTTTAGGACTGGGAAACAAACGCTAGCTCGCCTTGCAAGAAACACACTCTGCTTTTGAGAAAACAGCACTCTTCTACTCTCCTGTGTTTCCTATAGGGCCAGAACAGTGAGCTTGCTCAGAACAAAACAACTGTGCTTCCTACACACACGGGGCATATCTAGTTCAACTCTGCTTAGGAAACTGACCAGAACAGTAGCTTCTCTTCAGTCCAATACACTGTACTTGCTGGGAACAGACGCGAGTGCTATTTGCACTGTGTATGGCAATGGGAGCGCAATAGTGACTCTTCTAAGCAGAAAACAACTCTTGCTCGTAGGACCAGAAACTGCATGGGATTCAACTCCGTTTAGGACTGGGAAACAAACGCTAGCTCGCCTTGCAAGAAACACACTCTGCTTTTGAGAAAACAGCACTCTTCTACTCTCCTGTGTTTCCTATAGGGCCAGAACAGTGAGCTTGCTCAGAACAAAACAACTGTGCTTCCTACACACACGGGGCATATCTAGTTCAACTCTGCTTAGGAAACTGACCAGAACAGTAGCTTCTCTTCAGTCCAATACACTGTACTTGCTGGGAACAGACGCGAGTGCTATTTGCACTGTGTATGGCAATGGGAGCGCAATAGTGACTCTTCTTAGCAGAAAACAACTCTTGCTAGTAGGACCAGAAACTGCATGGGAATCAACTCCGTTTAGGACTGGGAAACAAACGCTGGCTCGCCTTGCAAGAAACACACTCTGCTTTTGAGAAAACAGCACTCTTCTACTCTCCTGTGTTTCCTATAGGGCCAGAACAGTGAGCTTGCTCAGAACCAAAGAACTGTTCTTCCTACACACACGGGGCATATCTAGTTCAACTCTGCTTAACAAACTGACAAGAATAGTAGCTTCTCTTCAGTCCAATACACTGTACTTGCTGGGAACAGACGCGAGTGCTGTTTGCACTGTGTATGGCAATGGGAGCGCAATAGTGACTCTTCTTAGCAGAAAACAACTCTTGCTCGTAGGACCAGAAACTGCATGGGATTCTACTCCGTTTAGGACTGGGAAACAAACGCTAGCTCGCCTTGCAAGAAACACACTCTGCTTTTGAGAAAACAGCACTCTTCTACTCTCCTGTGTTTCCTATAGGGCCAGAACTGTGAGCTTGCTCAGAACAAAAGAACTGTGCTTCCTACACACACGGGGCATATCTAGTTCAACTCTGCTTAGGAAACTGACCAGAACAGTAGCTTCTCTTCAGTCCAATACACTGTACTTGCTGGGAACAGACGCGAGTGCTATTTGCACTGTGTATGGCAATGGGAGCGCAATAGTGACTCTTCTAAGCAGAAAACAACTCTTGCTCGTAGGACCAGAAACTGCATGGGATTCAACTCCGTTTAGGACTGGGAAACAAACGCTAGCTCGCCTTGCAAGAAACACACTCTGCTTTTGAGAAAACAGCACTCTTCTACTCTCCTGTGTTTCCTATAGGGCCAGAACAGTGAGCTTGCTCAGAACAAAAGAACTGTGCTTCCTACACACACGGGGCATATCTAGTTCAACTCTGCTTAGGAAACTGACCAGAACAGTAGCTTCTCTTCAGTCCAATACACTGTACTTGCTGGGAACAGACGCGAGTGCTATTTGCACTGTGTATGGCAATGGGAGCGCAATAGTGACTCTTCTTAGCAGAAAACAACTCTTGCTCGTAGGACCAGAAACTGCATGGGATTCAACTCCGTTTAGGACTGGGAAACAAACGCTAGCTCGCCTTGCAAGAAACACACTCTGCTTTTGAGAAAACAGCACTCTTCTACTCTCCTGTGTTTCCTATAGGGCCAGAACAGTGAGCTTGCTCAGAACAAAACAACTGTGCTTCCTACACACACGGGGCATATCTAGTTCAACTCTGCTTAGGAAAATGACCAGAACAGTAGCTTCTTCAGTCCAATACACTGTACTTGCTGGGAACAGACGCGAGTGCTATTTGCACTGTGTGTGGCAATGGGAACGCAATAGTGATTCTTCTTAGCAGAAAACAACTCTTGCTCGTAGGACCAGAAACTACATGGGATTCAACTCCGTTTAGGACTGGGAAACAAACGCTAGCTCGCCTTGCAAGAAACACACTCTGCTTTTGAGAAAACAGCACTCTTCTACTCTCCTGTGTTTCCTATAGGGCCAGAACAGTGAGCTTGCTCAGAACCAAAGAACTGTGCTTCCTACACACACGGGGCATATCTAGTTCAACTCTGCTTAGGAAACTGACCAGAACAGTAGCTTCTCTTCAGTCCAATACACTGTACTTGCTGGGAACAGACGCCAGTGCTATTTGCACTGTGTATGGCAATGGGAGCACAATAGTGACTCTTCTTAGCAGAAAACAACTCTTGCTCGTAGGACCAGAAACTGCATGGGATTCTACTCCGTTTAGGACTGGGAAACAAACGCTAGCTCGCCTTGCAAGAAACACACTCTGCTTTTGAGAAAACAGCACTCTTCTACTCTCCTGTGTTTCCTATAGGGCCAGAACAGTGAGCTTGCTCAGAACAAAACAACTGTGCTTCCTACACACACGGGGCATATCTAGTTCAACTCTGCTTAGGAAACTGACCAGAACAGTAGCTTCTCTTCAGTCCAATACACTGTACTTGCTGGGAACAGACGCGAGTGCTATTTGCACTGTGTATGGCAATGGGAGCGCAATAGTGACTCTTCTTAGCAGAAAACAACTCTTGCTCGTAGGACCAGAAACTGCATGGGATTCAACTCCGTTTAGGACTGGGAAACAAACACTAGCTCGCCTTGCAAGAAACACACTCTGCTTTTGAGAAAACAGCACTCTTCTACTCTCCTGTGTTTCCTATAGGGCCAGAACAGTGAGCTTGCTCAGAACAAAAGAACTGTGCTTCCTACACACACGGGGCATATCTAGTTCAACTCTGCTTAGGAAACTGACCAGAACAGTAGCTTCTCTTCAGTCAAATACACTGTACTTGCTGGGAACAGACGCGAGTGCTATTTGCACTGTGTATGGCAATGGGAGCGCAATAGTGACTCTTCTTAGCAGAAAACAACTCTTGCTCGTAGGACCAGAAACTGCATGGGATTCAACTCCGTTTAGGACTGGGAAACAAACGCTGGCTCGCCTTGCAAGAAACACACTCTGCTTTTGAGAAAACAGCACTCTTCTACTCTCCTGTGTTTCCTATAGGGCCAGAACAGTGAGCTTGCTCAGAACAAAAGAACTGTGCTTCCTACACACACGGGGCATATCTAGTTCAACTCTGCTTAAGAAACTGACAAGAACAGTAGCTTCTCTTCAGTCCAATACACTGTACTTGCTGGGAACAGACGCGAGTGCTGTTTGCACTGTGTATGGCAATGGGAGCGCAATAGTGACTCTTCTTAGCAGAAAACAACTCTTGCTCGTAGGACCAGAAACTGCATGGGATTCAACTCCGTTTAGGACTGGGAAACAAACGCTAGCTCGCCTTGCAAGAAACACACTCTGCTTTTGAGAAAACAGCACTCTTCTACTCTCCTGTGTTTCCTATAGGGCCAGAACAGTGAGCTTGCTCAGAACAAAAGAACTGTGCTTCCTACACACACGGGGCATATCTAGTTCAACTCTGCTTAGAAACTGACCAGAACAGTAGCTTCTCTTCAGTCCAATACACTGTACTTGCTGGGAACAGACGCGAGTGCTATTTGCACTGTGTATGGCAATGGGAGCGCAATAGTGACTCTTCTTAGCAGAAAACAACTCTTGCTCGTAGGACCAGAAACTGCATGGGATTCAACTCCGTTTAGGACTGGGAAACAAACACTAGCTCGCCTTGCAAGAAACACACTCTGCTTTTGAGAAAACAGCACTCTTCTACTCTCCTGTGTTTCCTATAGGGCCAGAACAGTGAGCTTGCTCAGAACAAAACAACTGTGCTTCCTACACACACGGGGCAGATCTAGTTCAACTCTGCTTAGGAAACTGACCAGAACAGTAGCTTCTCTTCAGTCCAATACACTGTATTGCTGGGAACAGACGCGAGTGCTATTTGCACTGTGTATGGCAATGGGAGCGCAATAGTGACTCTTCTTAGCAGAAAACAACTCTTGCTCGTAGGACCAGAAACTGCATGGGATTCAACTCCGTTTAGGACTGGGAAACAAACACTAGCTCGCCTTGCAAGAAACACACTCTGCTTTTGAGAAAACAGCACTCTTCTACTCTCCTGTGTTTCCTATAGGGCCAGAACAGTGAGCTTGCTCAGAACAAAAGAACTGTGCTTCCTACACACACGGGGCATATCTAGTTCAACTCTGCTTAGGAAACTGACCAGAACAGTAGCTTCTCTTCAGTCAATACACTGTACTTGCTGGGAACAGACGCGAGTGCTATTTGCACTGTGTATGGCAATGGGAGCGCAATAGTGACTCTTCTTAGCAGAAAACAACTCTTGCTCGTAGGACCAGAAACTGCATGGGATTCAACTCCGTTTAGGACTGGGAAACAAACGCTGGCTCGCCTTGCAAGAAACACACTCTGCTTTTGAGAAAACAGCACTCTTCTACTCTCCTGTGTTTCCTATAGGGCCAGAACAGTGAGCTTGCTCAGAACAAAAGAACTGTGCTTCCTACACACACGGGGCATATCTAGTTCAACTCTGCTTAAGAAACTGACCAGAACAGTAGCTTCTCTTCAGTCCAATACACTGTACTTGCTGGGAACAGACGCGAGTGCTGTTTGCACTGTGTATGGCAATGGGAGCGCAATAGTGACTCTTCTTAGCAGAAAACAACTCTTGCTCGTAGGACCAGAAACTGCATGGGATTCAACTCCGTTTAGGACTGGGAAACAAACGCTAGCTCGCCTTGCAAGAAACACACTCTGCTTTTGAGAAAACAGCACTCTTCTACTCTCCTGTGTTTCCTATAGGGCCAGAACAGTGAGCTTGCTCAGAACAAAAGAACTGTGCTTCCTACACACACGGGGCATATCTAGTTCAACTCTGCTTAGGAAACTGACCAGAACAGTAGCTTCTCTTCAGTCCAATACACTGTACTTGCTGGGAACAGACGCGAGTGCTATTTGCACTGTGTATGGCAATGGGAGCGCAATAGTGACTCTTCTTAGCAGAAAACAACTCTTGCTCGTAGGACCAGAAACTGCATGGGATTCAACTCCGTTTAGGACTGGGAAACAAACACTAGCTCGCCTTGCAAGAAACACACTCTGCTTTTGAGAAAACAGCACTCTTCTACTCTCCTGTGTTTCCTATAGGGCCAGAACAGTGAGCTTGCTCAGAACAAAACAACTGTGCTTCCTACACACACGGGGCAGATCTAGTTCAACTCTGCTTAGGAAACTGACCAGAACAGTAGCTTCTCTTCAGTCCAATACACTGTACTTGCTGGGAACAGACGCGAGTGCTATTTGCACTGTGTATGGCAATGGGAGCGCAATAGTGACTCTTCTTAGCAGAAAACAACTCTTGCTCGTAGGACCAGAAACTGCATGGGATTCAACTCCGTTTAGGACTGGGAAACAAACGCTAGCTCGCCTTGCAAGAAACACAACTCTGCTTTTGAGAAAACAGCACTCTTCTACTCTCCTGTGTTTCCTATAGGGCCAGAACAGTGAGCTTGCTCAGAACAAAAGAACTGTGCTTCCTACACACACGGGGCATATCTAGTTCAACTCTGCTTAGGAAACTGACAAGAACAGTAGCTTCTCTTCAGTCCAATACACTGTACTTGCTGGGAACAGACGCGAGTGCTATTTGCACTTTGTATGGCAATGGGAGCGCAATAGTGACTCTTCTTAGCAGAAAACAACTCTTGCTCGTAGGACCAGAAACTGCATGGGATTCAACTCCGTTTAGGACTGGGAAACAAACGCTAGCTCGCCTTGCAAGAAACACACTCTGCTTTTGAGAAAACAGCACTCTTCTACTCTCCTGTGTTTCCTATAGGGCCAGAACAGTGAGCTTGCTCAGAACAAAAGAACTGTGCTTCCTACACACACGGGGCATATCTAGTTCAACTCTGCTTAGGAAACTGACCAGAACAGTAGCTTCTCTTCAGTCCAATACACTGTACTTGCTGGGAACAGACGCGAGTGCTATTTGCACTGTGTATGGCAATGGGAGCGCAATAGTGACTCTTCTTAGCAGAAAACAACTCTTGCTCGTAGGACCAGAAACTGCATGGGATTCAACTCCGTTTAGGACTGGGAAACAAACGCTAGCTCGCCTTGCAAGAAACACACTCTGCTTTGAGGAAAACAGCACTCTTCTACTCTCCTGTGTTTCCTATAGGGCCAGAACAGTGAGCTTGCTCAGAACAAAAAAACTGTGCTTCCTACACACACGGGGCATATCTAGTTCAACTCTGCTTAGGAAACTGACCAGAACAGTAGCTTCTCTTCAGTCCAATACACTGTACTTGCTGGGAACAGACGCGAGTGCTATTTGCACTGTGTATGGCAATGGGAGCGCAATAGTGACTCTTCTAAGCAGAAAACAACTCTTGCTCGTAGGACCAGAAACTGCATGGGATTCAACTCCGTTTAGGACTGGGGAAACAAACGCTAGCTCGCCTTGCAAGAAACACACTCTGCTTTTGAGAAAACAGCACTCTTCTACTCTCCTGTGTTTCCTATAGGGCCAGAACAGTGAGCTTGCTCAGAACAAAAGAACTGTGCTTCCTACACACACGGGGCATATCTAGTTCAACTCTGCTTAGGAAACTGACCAGAACAGTAGCTTCTCTTCAGTCCAATACACTGTACTTGCTGGGAACAGACGCGAGTGCTATTTGCACTGTGTATGGCAATGGGAGCGCAATAGTGACTCTTCTTAGCAGAAAACAACTCTTGCTCGTAGGACCAGAAACTGCATGGGATTCAACTCCGTTTAGGACTGGGAAACAAACGCTGGCTCGCCTTGCAAGAAACACACTCTGCTTTTGAGAAAACAGCACTCTTCTACTCTCCTGTGTTTCCTATAGGGCCAGAACAGTGAGCTTGCTCAGAACCAAAGAACTGTGCTTCCTACACACACGGGGCATATCTAGTTCAACTCTGCTTAACAAACTGACAAGAATAGTAGCTTCTCTTCAGTCCAATACACTGTACTTGCTGGGAACAGACGCGAGTGCTGTTTGCACTGTGTATGGCAATGGGAGCGCAATAGTGACTCTTCTTAGCAGAAAACAACTCTTGCTCGTAGGACCAGAAACTGCATGGGATTCTACTCCGTTTAGGACTGGGAAACAAACGCTAGCTCGCCTTGCAAGAAACACACTCTGCTTTTGAGAAAACAGCACTCTTCTACTCTCCTGTGTTTCCTATAGGGCCAGAACAGTGAGCTTGCTCAGAACAAAACAACTGTGCTTCCTACACACACGGGGCATATCTAGTTCAACTCTGCTTAGGAAACTGACCAGAACAGTAGCTTCTCTTCAGTCCAATACACTGTACTTGCTGGGAACAGACACGAGTGCTATTTGCACTGTGTATGGCAATGGGAGCGCAATAGTGACTCTTCTTAGCAGAAAAGAACTTCTGCTCGTAGGACCAGAAACTGCATGGGATTCAACTCCGTTTAGGACTGGGAAACAAACGCTAGCTCGCCTTGCAAGAAACACACTCTGCTTTTGAGAAAACAGCACTCTTCTACTCTCCTGTGTTTCCTATAGGGCCAGAACAGTGAGCTTGCTCAGAACCAAAGAACTGTGCTTCCTACACACACGGGGCATATCTAGTTCAACTCTGCTTAAGAAACTGACAAGAATAGTAGCTTCTCTTCAGTCCAATACACTGTACTTGCTGGGAACAGACGCGAGTGCTGTTTGCACTGTGTATGGCAATGGGAGCGCAATAGTGACTCTTCTTAGCAGAAAACAACTCTTGCTCGTAGGACCACAAACTGCATGGGATTCAACTCCGTTTAGGACTGGGAAACAAACGCTAGCTCGCCTTGCAAGAAACACACTCTGCTTTTGAGAAAACAGCACTCTTCTACTCTCCTGTGTTTTCCTATAGGGCCAGAACAGTGAGCTTGCTCAGAACAAAAGAACTGTGCTTCCTACACACACGGGGCATATCTAGTTCAACTCTGCTTAGGAAACTGACCAGAACAGTAGCTTCTCTTCAGTCCAATACACTGTACTTGCTGGGAAACAGACGCGAGTGCTGTTTGCACTGTGTATGGCAATGGGAGCGCAATAGTGACTCTTCTTAGCAGAAAACAACTCTTGCTCGTAGGACCAGAAACTGCATGGGATTCAACTCCGTTTAGGACTGGGAAACAAACGCTAGCTCGCCTTGCAAAGAAACACACTCTGCTTTTGAGAAAACAGCACTCTTCTACTCTCCTGTGTTTCCTATAGGGCCAGAACAGTGAGCTTGCTCAGAACAAAAGAACTGTGCTTCCTACACACACGGGGCATATCTAGTTCAAACTCTGCTTAGGAAACTGACCAGAACAGTAGCTTCTCTTCAGTCCAATACACTGTACTTGCTGGGAACAGACGCGAGTGCTATTTGCACTGTGTATGGCAATGGGGAGCGCAATAGTGACTCTTCTTAGCAGAAAACAACTCTTGCTCGTAGGACCACAAACTGCATGGGATTCAACTCCGTTTAGGACTGGGAAACAAACGCTAGCTCGCCTTGCAAGAAACACACTCTGCTCTTGAGAAAACAGCACTCTTCTACTCTCCTGTGTTTTCTATAGGGCCAGAACAGTGAGCTTGCTCAGAACAAAAGAACTGTGCTTCCGACACACACGGGGCATATCTAGTTCAACTCTGCTTAGGAAACTGAC
>NW_026736721.1:0-60846 GCF_949786415.1 Peromyscus eremicus | reverse complement strand
TTGTTCTGAGCAAGCTCACTGTTCGGAACACATAGGAAACACAGTAGAGTAGAAGAGTGCTCTTTCCTCAAAATCAAAGTGTGTTTCTTGGAAGTTGAGCTAGCGTTTGTTTCCCAGTCCTAAATGGAGTTGAGTCACATGCAATTTTTTGTCCTATGACCAAGACTTGTTTTCTGGTAAGGACAGTCACTATTGTGCTCCCATTGCCATACACAGTGCAAATAGCAATCGCGTCTGTTCCCAGCAAGTACAGTGTATCGGACTGAAGAGGAGCTACTGTTCTTGTCAGTTTCCTAAGCAGAGTTGAACTAGATATGGCCGGTGTGGGAAGCACAGTTTTTTTGTTCGGAGCAAGCTCACTTTTCGGAACACATAGGAAACACAGTAGAGTAGAAGAGTGCTCTTTTCTCAAAAGCAGAGTGTGTTTTTGTAAGGCAAGCTAGCGTTTTTTTCCTAGTCCTATATGGAGTTGAATCACATGCAGTTTCTGGTCCTACGAGCAAGAGTTGTTATCCGGTAAGGAAAGTCACTATTGTGCTCCCATTGCCATACACAGTGCAAATAGCACTCGCGTCTGTTCCCAGCAAGTACAGTGTATCGGACTGAAGAGGAGCTACTGTTCTTCTCAGTTTCCTAAGCAGAGTTGAACTAGATATGGTCCGTGCGTGTAGGAAGCACAGTTCTTTTGTTCTGAGCAAGCTCACTGTTTGGACCCCATAGGAAACACAGTAGAGTAGAAGAGTGCTCTTTTCTCAAAAGCAGAGTGTGTTTCTTGGAAGTCGAACTAGTGTTTCTTTCCCAGTCCTAAATTGAGTTGAGTCACATGCAGTTTTTTGTCCTACGAGCAAGAGTTGTTTTCTGGTAAGACAAGTCACTATTGTGCTCCAATTGCCATACACAGTGCAAATAGCACTCGCGTATGTTCCCCGCAAGTACAGTGTATTGGATGGAAGAGGAGCTACTGTTCTTGTCAGTTTCCTAAGGAGAGTTGAACTAGATATGGCCCGTGTGTGTAAGAAGCACAGTTCTTTTGTTCTGAGTAAGCTCACTGTTTGGAACCCATAGGAAACAGAGTAGAGTAGAAGAGTGCTCTTTTCTCAAAAGCAGAGTGTGTTTCATGTAAGGCGAGCTAGTATTTGTTTCCCAGTCCTAAATGGAGTTGAATCACATGCAGTTTCTGGTCTTACGAGCAAGAGTTGTTTTCTGGTAAGGAAAGTCACTATTGCGCTCCCATTGCCATACACAGTGCAAATAGCACTCGCATCTGTTCCCAGCAAGTACAGTGTATGGGACTGAAGAGGAGCTACTGTTCTTGTCAGTTTCCTAAGCAGAGTTGAACGAGATATGGCCCGTGTGTAGGAAGCACAGTTCTTTTGTTCTGAGCAAGCTCACTGTTCTGGCCCTATAGGAAAAACAGTAGAGTAGAAGAGTGCTCTTTATTCTAAAGCAGAGTGTGTTTCTTGCAAGGTGAGCTAGCTTTTGTTTCCCAGTCCTAAATGGAGTTGAATCACATGCAGTTTCTGGTCCTACAAGCAAGAGTTGTTTTCTGGTAAGAAGTGTCACTATTGTGCTGCCATTGCCATACACAGGACAAATAGCACTGGCGTCTGTTCCCAGCAAGCACAGTGTATTGGAATGAATAAGAGCTACTGTTCTTGTCAGTTTACTAAGCAGAGTTGAACTAGATATGGTCCGTGCGTGTATTAAGCACAGTTCTTTTGTTCTGAGCAAGCTCACTGTTTGGACCCCGTAGGAAACACAGTAGAGTAGAAGAGTGCTCTTTTCTCAAAAGCAGAGTGTGTTTCTTGGAAGTCGAACTAGTGTTTCTTTCCCAGTCCTAAATTGAGTTGAGTCACATGCAGTTTTTTGTCCTACGAGCAAGAGTTGTTTTCTGGTAAGACAAGTCACTATTGTGCTCCAATTGCCATACACAGTGCAAATAGCACTCGCGTATGTTCCCCGCAAGTACAGTGTATTGGACGGAAGAGGATCTACTGTTCTTGTCAGTTTCCTAAGGAGAGTTGAACTAGATATGGCCCGTGTGTGTAGGAAGCACAGTTCTTTTGTTCTGAGTAAGCTCACTGTTTGGAACCCATAGGAAACAGAGTAGAGTAGAAGAGTGCTCTTTTCTCAAAAGCAGAGTGTGTTTCATGTAAGGCGAGCTAGTATTTGTTTCCCAGTCCTAAATGGAGTTGAATCACATGCAGTTTCTGGTCTTACGAGCAAGAGTTGTTTTCTGGTAAGGAAAGTCACTATTGCGCTCCCATTGCCATACACAGTGCAAATAGCACTCGCGTCTGTTCCCAGCAAGTACAGTGTATGGGACTGAAGAGGAGCTACTGTTCTTGTCAGTTTCCTAAGCAGAGTTGAACGAGATATGGCCCGTGTGTAGGAAGCACAGTTCTTTTGTTCTGAGCAAGCTCACTGTTCTGGCCCTATAGGAAAAACAGTAGAGTAGAAGAGTGCTCTTTATTCTAAAGCAGAGTGTGTTTCTTGCAAGGTGAGCTAGCTTTTGTTTCCCAATCCTAAATGGAGTTGAATCACATGCAGTTTCTGGTCCTACAAGCAAGAGTTGTTTTCTGGTAAGAAGTGTCACTATTGTGCTGCCATTGCCATACACAGGACAAATAGCACTGGCGTCTGTTCCCAGCAAGTACAGTGTATTAGACTGAAGAGGATCTACTGTTCTTGTCAGGTTCCTAAGCCGAATTGAACTAGATTTGGCCGTGTGTGTAGGAAGCACAGTTCTTTTTTTCTGAGCAGCTCACTGTTCGGACCCCATAGGAAACACAGTAGAGTAGAAGAGTGCTCTTTTCTCAAAAGCAGAGTGTGTTTCTTGTAAGGCGAGCTTGCATTTGTTTCCCAGTCCTAAATGGAGTTGAGTCACATGCAGTGTTTTGTCCTACGAGCAAGAGTTGTTTTCTGGTAAGACGAGTCACTATTGTGCTACAATTGCCATACACAGTGCAAATAGCACTCGCGTCTGTTCCCCGCAAGTACATTGTATTGTACTGAAGAGGATCTACTGTTTTTGTCAGTTTCCTAAGCAGAGTTGAACTAGATATGGCACATGTGTGTAGGAATCACAGTTCTTTTGTTCTGAGCAAGTTCACTGTTCAGACCCCATAGGAAGCACAGTAGAGTAGAAGAGTGCTCTTTTCTCAAAAGCAGAGTGTGTTTCATGTAAGGCGAGCTAGCATTTGTTTCCCAGTCCTAAATGGAGTTGAATCACATGCAGTTTCTGGTCCTACGAGCAAGAGTTGTTTTCTGGTAAGAAGAGTCACTATCGCGCTGCCTTTGCCATACACAGGACAAATAGCACTGGCGTCTGTTCCCAGCAAGTACAGTGTATTGGACTGAAGAGGATCTTCTGTTCTTGTCAGGTTCCTAAGCAGACTTGAACTAGATATGGCCGTGTGAGTAGGAAGTACAGTTTTTTTGTTCTGAGCAAGCTCACTGTTCGGAACATATAGGAAACACATTAGAGTAGAAGAGTGCTCTTTTCTCAAGAGCAGAGTGTGTTTCATGTAAGGCGACCTAGCATTTGTTTCCCACTCCTAAGTGGAGTTGAATCACATGCAGTTTCTGGTCCTACGATCAAGAGTTGTTTTCTGGTAAGGAAAGTAACTATTGCGCTCCCATTGCTGTACACAGTACAAATAACACTCGCGTCTGTTCCCAGCAAGTACAGTGTATCGGACTGAAGAGGAGCTACTGTTCTTGTTGGTTTCCTAAGCAGAGTTGAATTAGCTATGGCCCGTGTGTGTAGGATGCACAGTTACTTTGTTCTGTGCAAACTCACTGTTCGGACCCAATAGGAAACACAGTAGAGTAGAAGAGTACTCTTTTCTCAAAAGCAGAGTGTGTTTCTTGGAAGTTGAGCTAGCATTTGTTTCCCAGTCCTAAATGGAGTTGAGTCACATGCAATTTTTTGTCCTACGAGCAAGACTTGTTTTCTGGTAAGGAAAGACACTATTGTGCTCCCATTGCCATACACAGTTCAAATAGCACTCGCGTCTGTTCCCAGCAAGTACAGTGTATCGGACTGAAGAGGAGCTACTGTTCTTGTCAGTTATCTAAGCAGAGTTGAACTAGATATGGCCCGTGTGTAGGAAGCACAGTTCTTTTGTTCTGAGCAAGCTCACTGTTCTGGCCCTATAGGAAACACAGAAGAGTAGAAGAGTGCTCTTTTCTCAAAAGCAGAGTGTGTTTCTTGTAAAGCGAGCTAGAGTTTGTTTCCCAGTCCTAAATGGAGTGGAATCACATGCAGTTTCTGGTCCTACAACCAAGATTTGTTTTCTGGTAAGAAGAGTCACTATTGCGCTGCCATTGCCATACACAAGACAAATAGCACTGGCGTCTGTTCCCAGCAAATACAGTGTATTGAACTGAAGAGGATCTACTGTTCTTGTCAGGTTCCCAAGCAGACTTGAACTAGATATGGCCGTGTGTAGGAAGCACACTTTTTTTGTTCTGAGCAAGCTCACTTTTCGGAACACATAGGAAACACAGTAGAGTAGAAGAGTGCTCTTTTCTCAAAAGCAGAGTGTGTTTTTGTAAGGCGAGCTAGCGTTTGTTTCCCAGTCCTAAATGGAGTGGAATCACATGCAATTTCTGGTCCTACGAGCAAGAGTTGTTTTCTTGTAAGAAGAGTCACTATTGTGCTGCCATTGCCATACACAGGACAAATAGCACTGGCGTCTGTTCCCAGCAAGTACAGTGTATTGGACTGAAGAGGATCTACTCTTTTTGTCAGGTTCCTAAGCAGAATTGAACTAGATATGGCCTTGTGTGTAGGAAGCACAGTTCTTTTGTTCTGAGCAAGCTCACTGTTCTGACCCCATAGGAAACACAGTAGAGTAGAAGAGTGCTCTTTTATCAAAAGCTGAGTGTGTTTCTTGTAAGGCGAGCTAGCGTTTGTTTTCCAGTCCTAAATGGAGTTGAGTCACATGCAGTTTTTTTGTCCTATGAGCAAGAGTTGTTTTCTGGTAAGACAAGTCACTATTGTGCTCCAATTGCCATACACAGTGCAAATAGCACTCGCGTCTGTTCCCTGCAAGTACAGTGTATTGCACGGAAGAGGAGCTACTGTTCTTTTCAGTTTCCTAAGCAGAGTTGAACTAGATATGGCTCGTGTGTGTAGGAAGCCCAGTTCTTTTGTTCTGAGCAAGCTCACTGTTCTGGCCCTATAGGAAACACAGTAGAGTAGAAGAGTGCTCTTTTCTCAAAAGCAGAGTGTGTTTCATGTAAGGCGACCTAGCATTTGTTTCCCAGTCCTAAATGGAGTTGAATCACATGAAGTTTCTGGTCTTTGAACAAGAGTTGTTTTCTGGTAACAAAGTCACTATTGCGCTCCCATTGCCATACACAGTGCAAATAGCACTCGCGTCTGTTCCCAGCAAGTACAGTGTATCGGACTGAAGAGGAGCTACTGTTCTTGTCAGTTTCCTAAGCAGAGTTGAACTAGATATTGCCCGTGTGTATAGGAAGCACAGTTCTTTTGTTCTGAGCAAGCTCACTATTCTGGCCCTATAGGAAACACAGTAGAGTAGAAGAGTGCTCTTTTCTCTAAAGCAGAGTGTGTTTCTTGTAAGGTGAGCTAGCTTTTGTTTCCCAGTCCTAAATGGTGTTGAATCACATGCAGTTTCTGATCCTACGAGCAAGAGTTGTTTTCTGTTATGAAGAGTCTCTATTGCACTGCCATTGCCATACACAGGACAAACAGCACTGGTGTCTGTTCCCAGCAATTACAGTGTACTGGACTGAAGAGGATCTACTGTCCTTGTCAGGTTCCTAAGCAGAATTGAACTAGATATGGCCGTGTGTAGGAAGCACAGTTCTTTTGTTCTGAGCAAGCTCACTGTTCTGACCCCATAGGAAACACAGTAGAGTAGAAGAGTGCTCTTTTCTCAAAAGCAGAGTGTGTTTCTTGTAAGGCGAGCTAGCGTTTGTTTCGCAGTCCTTAATGGAGTTGAGTCACATGCAGTTTTTTGTCCTACGAGCAAGAGTTGTTTTCTGGTAAGACGAGTCACTATTGTGCTCCAATTGCCATACACAGTGCAAATAGCACTCGCGTCTGTTCCCCGCAAGTACAGTGTATTGGACGGAAGAGGAGCTACTGTTCTTGTCAGTTTCCTAAGCAGAGTTGAACTAGATATGGCCCGTGTGTGTAGGAAGCACAGTTCTTTTGTTCTGAGCTAGCTCACTGTTCTGACCCCATAGGAAACACAGTAGAGTAGAAGAGTGCTCTTTTCTCAAAAGCAGAGTGTGTTTCATGTAAGGCGAGCTAGCATTTGTTTCCCAGTCCTAAATGGATTTGAATCACATGAAGTTTCTGGTCTTATGAGCAAGAGTTGTTTTCTGGTAAGGAAAGTCACTATTGCGCTCCCATTGCCATACACAGTGCAAATAGCACTCGCTTCTGTTCCCAGCAAGTACAGTGTATCGGACTGAAGAGGAGCTACTGTTCTTGTCAGTTTCCTAAGCAGAGTTGAACTAGATATGGCCCGTGTGTAGGAAGCACAGTTCCTTTGTTCTGAGCAAGCTCACTGTTCTGGCCCTATAGGAAACACAGTAGAGTAGAAGAGTGCTCTTATCTCTAAAGCAGAGTGTGTTTCTTGTAAGGTGAGCTAGCTTTTGTTTCCCAGTCCTAAATGGAGTTGAATCACATGCAGTTTCTGGTCCTACGAGCAAGAGTTGTTTTCTGGTAAGAAGAGTCACTATTGAGCTGCCATTGCCATACACAGGACAAACAGCACTGGCATCTGTTCCCAGCAATTACAGTGTATTGGACTGAAGAGGATCTACTGTTCTTGTCAGGTTCTTAAGCAGAATTGAACTAGATATGGCCGTGTGTGTAGGAAGCACAGTTCTTTTGTTCTGAGCAAGCTCACTGTTCTGGCCCTATAGGAAACACAGTAGAGTAGAAGAGTTCTCTTTTCTCAAAAGCAGAGTGTGTTTCTTGTAAGGCGAGCTAGCGTTTGTTTCCCAGTCCTAAATGGAGTGGAATCACATGCAGTTTCTGGTCCTACGAGCAAGAGTTGTTTTCTGGTAAGAAGAGACACTATTGCACTGCCATTGCCATACACAGGACAAATAGCACAGGCGTCTGTTCCCAGCAAGTACAGTGTATTGGACTGAAGAGGATCTACTGTTCTTGTCAGGTTCCTAAGCAGACTTGAACTAGATATGCCCGTGTGTGTAGGAAGCACAGTTTTTTTGTTCTGAGCAAGCTCACTGTTCGGAACACATAGGAAACACAGTAGAGTAGAAGAGTGCTCTTTTCTCAAAATCGGAGTGTGTTTCTTGTAAGGCGAGCTAGCGTTTGTTTCCCAGTCCTAAATGGAGTTGAGTCACATGAAGTTTTTTGTCCTATGAGCAAAAGTTGTTTTCTGGTAAGACAAGTCAATATTGTGCTCCCATTGCCATACACAGTGCAAATAGCACTCGCGTCTGTTCCCCGCAAGTACAGTGTATTGGACGGAAGAGGAGCTACTGTTCTTGTCAGTTTACTAAGCACAGTTGAACTAGATATGGCCGTGTGTGTAGGAAGCACAGTTCTTTTGTTCTGAGCAAGCTCACTGTTCGGACCCCATAGGAAACACAGTAGAGTAGAAGAGTGCTCTTTTCTCTAAAGCAGAGTGTGTTTCTTGTAAGGTGAGCTAGCTTTTGTTTCCTAGTCCTAAATGGAGTTGAATCACATGCAGTTTCTGGTCCTATGAACAAGAGTTGTTTTCTGGTAAGGAAAGTCACTATTGCGCTCCCATTGCCCTTTACAAGGCAAATAGCACTCGCGTCTTTTCCCAGCAAGTACAGTGTATTGGACTGAATAGGAGCTACTGTTCTTGTCAGTTTCCTAAGCAGAGTTGAACTAGTTATGACCCGTGTGTAGGAAGCACAGTTCTTTTGTTCTGAGCACGCTCACTGTTCTGGCCCTATAGGAAACACAGTAGAGTAGAAGAGTGCTCTTTTCTCAAAAGCAGAGTGTGTTTCTTGTAAAGCGAGCTAGAGTTTGTTTCCCAGTCCTAAATGGAGTGGAATCACATGCAGTTTCTGGTCCTACGAGCAAGAGTTGTTTTCTGGTAAGAAGAGACACTATTGCACTGCCATTGCCATACACAGTGCAAATAGCACAGGCGTCTGTTCCCAGCAAGTACAGTGTATTGGACTGAAGAGGATCTACTGTTCTTGTCAGGTTCCTAAGCAGACTTGAACTAGATATGGCCCATGTGTAGGAAGCACAGTTCTTTTGTTCTGAGCAAGCTCACTATTCTGGCCCTATAGGAAACACAGTAGAGTAGAAGAGTGCTCTTTTCTCTAAAGCAGAGTGTGTTTCTTGTAAGGTGAGCTAGCTTTTGTTTCCCAGTCCTAAATGGTGTTGAATCACATGCAGTTTCTGATCCTACGAGCAAGAGTTGTTTTCTGGTATGAAGAGTCACTATTGCACTGCCATTGCCATACACAGGACAAACAGCACTGGTGTCTGTTCCCAGCAATTACAGTGTACTGGACTGAAGAGGATCTACTGTCCTTGTCAGGTTCCTAAGCAGAATTGAACTAGATATGGCCGTGTGTAGGAAGCACCGTTCTTTTGTTCTGAGCAAGCTCACTGTTCTGCCCCTATAGGAAACACAGTAGAGTAGAAGAGTGCTCTTTTCTCAAAAGCAGAGTGTGTTTCTTGTAAGGCGAGCTAGCGTTTGTTTCCCAGTCCTTAATGGAGTTGAGTCACATGCAGTTTTTTGTCCTACGAGCAAGAGTTGTTTTCTGGAAAGACGAGTCACTATTGTGCTCCAATTGCCATACACAGTGCAAATAGCACTCGCGTCTGTTCCCCGCAAGTACAGTGTATTGGACGGAAGAGGAGCTACTGTTCTTGTCAGTTTCCTAAGCACAGTTGAACTAGATATGGCCGTGTGTGTAGGAAGCACAGTTCTTTTGTTCTGAGCAAGCTCACTGTTCTGGCCCTATAGGAAACACAGTAGAGTAGAAGAGTGCTCTTTTCTCAAAAGCAGAGTGTGTTTCTTGTAAGGCGAGCTAGCGTTTGTTTCCCAGTCCTTAATGGAGTTGAGTCACATGCAGTTTTTTGTCCTACGAGCAAGAGTTGTTTTCTGGTAAGAAGAGTCACTATTGTGCTCCAATTGCCATACACAGTGCAAATAGCACTCGCGTCAGTTCCCCGCAAGTACAGTGTATTGGACGGAATAGGAGCTACTGTTCTTGTCAGTTTCCTAAGCAGAGTTGAACTAGATATGGCCCGTGTGTGTAGGAAGCACAGTTCTTTTGTTCTGAGCAAGCTCACTGTTCTGACCCCATAGGAAACACAGTAGAGTAGAAGAGTGCTCTTTTCTCAAAAGCAGAGTGTGTTCCATGTAAGGCGAGCTAGCATTTGTTTCCCAGTCCTAAATGGAGTTGAATCACATGCAGTTTCTGGTCTTACGAGCAAGAGTTGTTTTCTGGTAGGGAGAGTCACTATTGCGCTCCCATTGCCATACACAGTGCAAATAGCACTCGCTTCTGTTCCCAGCAAGTACAGTGTATCGGACTGAAGAGGAGCTACTGTTCTTGTCAGTTTCCTAAGCAGAGTTGAACTAGATATGGCCCGTGTGTAGGAAGCACAGTTCTTTTGTTCTGAGCAAGCTCACTGTTCTGGCCCTATAGGAAACACAGTAGAGTAGGAGAGTGCTCTTTTCTCTAAAGCAGAGTGTGTTTCTTGTAAGGTGAGCTAGCTTTTGTTTCCCAGTCCTAAATGGAGTGGAATCACATGCAGTTTCTGGTCCTATGAACAAGAGTTGTTTTCTGGTAAGAAGAGTCACTATTGCGCTGCCATTGCCATACACAGGACAAACAGCACTGGCGTCTGTTCCCAGCAATTACAGTGTACTGGACTGAAGAGGATCTACTGTCCTTGTCAGGTTCCTAAGCAGAATTGAACTAGATATGCCCGTGTGTGTAGGAAGCACAGTTTTTTTGTTCTGAGCAAGCTCACTGTTCGGAACACTTAGGAAACACAGTAGAGTAGAAGAGTGCTCTTTTCTCAAAATCGGAGTGTGTTTCTTGTAAGGCGAGCTAGCGTTTGTTTCCCAGTCCTAAATGGAGTTGAGTCACATGAAGTTTTTTGTCCTATGAGCAAAAGTTGTTTTCTGGTAAGACAAGTCAATATTGTGCTCCCATTGCCATACACAGTGCAAATAGCACTCATGTCTGTTCCCCGCAAGTACAGTGTATTGGACGGAAGAGGAGCTACTGTTCTTGTCAGTTTACTAAGCACAGTTGAACTAGATATGGCCGTGTGTGTAGGAAGCACAGTTCTTTTGTTCTGAGCAAGCTCACTGTTCGGACCCCATAGGAAACACAGTAGAGTAGAAGAGTGCTCTTTTCTCAAAAGCAGAGTGTGTTTCATGTAAGGCGAGCTAGCATTTGTTTCCCAGTCCTAAATGGAGTTGAATCACATGCAGTTTCTGGTCTTACGAGCAAGAGTTGTTTTCTGGTAAGGAAAGTCACTATTGCGCTCCCATTGCCATACACAGTGCAAATAGCACTCGCTTCTGTTCCCAGCAAGTACAGTGTATCGGACTGAAGAGGAGCTACTGTTCTTGTCAGTTTCCTAAGCAGAGTTGAACTAGATATGGCCCGTGTGTAGGAAGCACAGTTCTTTTGTTCTGAGCAAGCTCACTGTTCTGGCCCTATAGGAAACACAGTAGAGTAGGAGAGTGCTCTTTTCTCTAAAGCAGAGTGTGTTTCTTGTAAGGTGAGCTAGCTTTTGTTTCCCAGTCCTAAATGGAGTGGAATCACATGCAGTTTCTGGTCCTACGAACAAGAGTTGTTTTCTGGTAAGAAGAGTCACTATTGCGCTGCCATTGCCATACACAGGACAAACAGCACTGGCGTCTGTTCCCAGCAATTACAGTGTACTGGACTGAAGAGGATCTACTGTCCTTGTCAGGTTCCTAAGCAGAATTGAACTAGATATGCCCGTGTGTGTAGGAAGCACAGTTTTTTTGTTCTGAGCAAGCTCACTTTTCGGAACACTTAGGAAACACAGTAGAGTAGAAGAGTGCTCTTTTCTCAAAATCGGAGTGTGTTTCTTGTAAGGCGAGCTAGCGTTTGTTTCCCAGTCCTAAATGGAGTTGAGTCACATGAAGTTTTTTGTCCTATGAGCAAAAGTTGTTTTCTGGTAAGACAAGTCAATATTGTGCTCCCATTGCCATACACAGTGCAAATAGCACTCATGTCTGTTCCCCGCAAGTACAGTGTATTGGACGGAAGAGGAGCTACTGTTCTTGTCAGTTTACTAAGCACAGTTGAACTAGATATGGCCGTGTGTGTAGGAAGCACAGTTCTTTTGTTCTGAGCAAGCTCACTGTTCGGACCCCATAGGAAACACAGTAGAGTAGAAGAGTGCTCTTTTCTCAAAAGCAGAGTGTGTTTCATGTAAGGCGAGCTAGCATTTGTTTCCCAGTCCTAAATGGAGTTGAATCACATGCAGTTTCTGGTCTTACGAGCAAGAGTTGTTTTCTGGTAAGGAAAGTCACTATTGCGCTCCCATTGCCATACACAGTGCAAATAGCACTCGCGTCTGTTCCCAGCAAGTACAATGTATCGGACTGAAGAGGAGCTACTGTTCTTGTCAGTTTCCTAAGCAGAGTTGAACTAGATATGGCCCGTGTGTAGGAAGCACAGTTCTTTTGTTCTGAGCAAGCTCACTCTTCTGGCCCTATAGGAAACACAGTAGAGTAGAAGAGTGCTCTTTTCTCTAAAGCAGAGTGTGTTTCTTGTAAGGTGAGCTAGCTTTTGTTTCCTAGTCCTAAATGGAGTTGAATCACATGCAGTTTCTGGTCCTATGAACAAGAGTTGTTTTCTGGTAAGGAAAGTCACTATTGCGCTCCCATTGCCCTTTACAAGGCAAATAGCACTCGCGTCTTTTCCCAGCAAGTACAGTGTATTGGACTGAATAGGAGCTACTGTTCTTGTCAGTTTCCTAAGCAGAGTTGAACTAGTTATGACCCGTGTGTAGGAAGCACAGTTCTTTTGTTCTGAGCACGCTCACTGTTCTGGCCCTATAGGAAACACAGTAGAGTAGAAGAGTGCTCTTTTCTCAAAAGCAGAGTGTGTTTCTTGTAAAGCGAGCTAGAGTTTGTTTCCCAGTGCTAAATGGAGTTGAGTCACATGAAGTTTCTGGTCTTTGAACAAGAGTTGTTTTCTGGTAACAAAGTCACTATTGCCCTCCCATTGCCATACACAGTGCAAATAGCACTCGCGTCTGTTCCAAGCAAGTACAGTGTTTTGGACGGAAGAGGAGCCACTGTTCTTGTCAGTTTCCTAAGCACAGTTGAACTAGATATGGCCGTGTGTAGGAAGCACAGTTCTTTTTTTCTGAGCAAGCTCACTATTCTGGCCCCATAGGAAACACAGTAGAGTAGAAGAGTGCTCTTTTCTCTAAAGCAGAGTGTGTTTCTTGTAAGGTGAGCTAGCTTTTGTTTCCCAGTCCTAAATGGTGTTGAATCACATGCAGTTTCTGATCCTACAAGCAAGAGTTGTTTTCTGGTACGAAGAGTCACAATTGCACTGCCATTGCCATACACAGGACAAACAGCACTGGTGTCTGTTCCCAGCAATTACAGTGTACTGGACTGAAGAGGATCTACTGTCCTTGTCAGGTTCCTAAGCAGAATTGAACTAGATATGGCCGTGTGTAGGAAGCACAGTTCTTTTGTTCTGAGCAAGCTCACTGTTCTGGCGCTCTAGGAAACACAGTAGAGTAGAAGAGTGCTCTTTTCTCAAAAGCAGAGTGTGTTTCTTGTAAGGCGAGCTAGCGTTTGTTTCCCAGTCCTAAATGGAGTTGAATCACATGCAGTTTTTTGTCCTACGAGCAAGAGTTGTTTTCTGGTAAGACGAGTCACTATTGTGCTCCAATTGCCATACACAGTGCAAATAGCACTCGCGTCTGTTCCCCGCAAGTACAGTGTATTGGACGGAAGAGGAGCTACTGTTCTTGTCAGTTTCCTAAGCACAGTTGAACTAGATATGGCCGTGTGTGTAGGAAGCACAGTTCTTTTGTTCTGAGCAAGCTCACTGTTCGGAACACTTAGGAAACACAGTAGAGTAGAAGAGTGCTCTTTTCTCAAAAGCAGAGTGTGTTTCTTGTAAGGCGAGCTAGCGTTTGTTTCCCAGTCCTTAATGGAGTTGAGTCACATGCAGTATTTGTCCTACGAGCAAGAGTTGTTTTCTGGAAAGACGAGTCACTATTGTGCTCCAATTGCCATACACAGTGCAAATAGCACTCGCGTCTGTTCCCCGCAAGTACAGTGTATTGGACGGAATAGGAGCTACTGTTCTTGTCAGTTTCCTAAGCAGAGTTGAACTAGATATGGCCCGTGTGTGTAGGAAGCACAGTTCTTTTGTTCTGAGCAAGCTCACTGTTCTGACCCCATAGGAAACACAGTAGAGTAGAAGAGTGCTCTTTTCTCAAAAGCAGAGTGTGTTCCATGTAAGGCGAGCTAGCATTTGTTTCCCAGTCCTAAATGGAGTTGAATCACATGCAGTTTCTGGTCTTACGAGCAAGAGTTGTTTTCTGGTAGGGAGAGTCACTATTGCGCTCCCATTGCCATACACAGTGCAAATAGCACTCGCTTCTGTTCCCAGCAAGTACAGTGTATCGGACTGAAGAGGAGCTACTGTTCTTGTCAGTTTCCTAAGCAGAGTTGAACTAGATATGGCCCGTGTGTAGGAAGCACAGTTCTTTTGTTCTGAGCAAGCTCACTCTTCTGGCCCTATAGGAAACACAGTAGAGTAGGAGAGTGCTCTTTTCTCTAAAGCAGAGTGTGTTTCTTGTAAGGTGAGCTAGCTTTTGTTTCCCAGTCCTAAATGGAGTGGAATCACATGCAGTTTCTGGTCCTACGAACAAGAGTTGTTTTCTGGTAAGAAGAGTCACTATTGCGCTGCCATTGCCATACACAGGACAAACAGCACTGGCGTCTGTTCCCAGCAATTACAGTGTATTGGACTGAAGATGATCTAGTGTTCTTGTCAGTTTCCTAAGCAGAGTTGAACTAGTTATGGCCCGTGTGTAGGAAGCACAGTTCTTTTGTTCTGAGCAAGCTCACTGTTCCGGCCCTATAGGAAACACTGTAGAGTAGAAGAGTGCTCTTTTCTCAAAAGCAGAGTGTGTTTCTTGTAAAGCGAGCTAGAGTTTGTTTCCCAGTCCTAAATGGAGTGGAATCACATGCAGTTTCTGGTCCTACGAGCAAGAGTTGTTTTCTTGTAAGAAGAGTCACTATTGTGCTGCCATTGCCATACACAGGACAAATAGCACTGGCGTCTGTTCCCAGCAAGTACAGTGTATTGGACGGAAGAGGAGCTACTGTTCTTTTCAGTTTCCTAAGCACAGTTGAACTAGATATGGCCCATGTGTAGGAAGCACAGTTCTTTTGTTCTGAGCAAGCTCACTATTCTGGCCCTATAGGAAACACAGTAAAGTAGAAGAGTGCTCTTTTCTCAAAAGCAGAGTGTGTTTCATGTAAGGCGAGCTAGCATTTGTTTCCCAGTCCTAAATGGAGTTGAATCACATGAAGTTTCTGGTCTTTGAACAAGAGTTGTTTTCTGGTAACAAAGTCACTATTGCGCTCCCATTGCCATACACAGTGCAAATAGCACTCGCGTCTGTTCCCAGCAAGTACAGTGTATCGGACTGAAGAGGAGCTACTGTTCTTGTCAGTTTCCTAAGCAGAGTTGAACTAGATATTGCCCGTGTGTGTAGGGAGCACAGTTCTTTTGTTCTGAGCAAGCTCACTATTCTGGCCCTATAGGAAACACAGTAGAGTAGAAGAGTGCTCTTTTCTCTAAAGCAGAGTGTGTTTCTTGTAAGGTGAGCTAGCTTTTGTTTCCCAGTCCTAAATGGTGTTGAATCACATGCAGTTTCTGATCCTACGAGCAAGAGTTGTTTTCTGGTATGAAGAGTCACTATTGCCCTGCCATTGCCATACACAGGACAAACAGCACTGGTGTCTGTTCCCAGCAATTACAGTGTACTGGACTGAAGAGGATCTACTTTCCTTGTCAGGTTCCTAAGCAGAATTGAACTAGATATGCCCGTGTGTGTAGGAAGCACAGTTTTTTTGTTCTGAGCAAGCTCACTGTTCAGGACACTTAGGAAACACAGTAGAGTAGAAGAGTGCTCTTTTCTCAAAATCGGAGTGTGTTTCTTGTAAGGCGAGCTAGCGTTTGTTTCCCAGTCCTAAATGGAGTTGAGTCACATGAAGTTTTTTGTCCTATGAGCAAAAGTTGTTTTCTGGTAAGACAAGTCAATATTGTGCTCCCATTGCCATACACAGTGCAAATAGCACTCGCGTCTGTTCCCCGCAAGTACAGTGTATTGGACGGAAGAGGAGCTACTGTTCTTGTCAGTTTACTAAGCACAGTTGAACTAGATATGGCCGTGTGTGTAGGAAGCACAGTTCTTTTGTTCTGAGCAAGCTCACTGTTCGGACCCCATAGGAAACACAGTAGAGTAGAAGAGTGCTCTTTTCTCAAAAGCAGAGTGTGTTTCATGTAAGGCGAGCTAGCATTTGTTTCCCAGTCCTAAATGGAGTTGAATCACATGCAGTTTCTGGTCTTACGAGCAAGAGTTGTTTTCTGGTAAGGAAAGTCACTATTGCGCTCCCATTGCCATACACAGTGCAAATAGCACTCGCGTCTGTTCCCAGCAAGTACAATGTATGGGACTGAAGAGGAGCTACTGTTCTTGTCAGTTTCCTAAGCAGAGTTGAACTAGATATGGCCCGTGTGTAGGAAGCACAGTTCTTTTGTTCTGAGCAAGCTCACTCTTCTGGCCCTATAGGAAACACAGTAGAGTAGAAGAGTGCTCTTTTCTCTAAAGCAGAGTGTGTTTCTTGTAAGGTGAGCTAGCTTTTGTTTCCTAGTCCTAAATGGAGTTGAATCACATGCAGTTTCTGGTCCTATGAACAAGAGTTGTTTTCTGGTAAGGAAAGTCACTATTGCGCTCCCATTGCCCTTTACAAGGCAAATAGCACTCGCGTCTTTTCCCAGCAAGTACAGTGTATTGGACTGAATAGGAGCTACTGTTCTTGTCAGTTTCCTAAGCAGAGTTGAACTAGTTATGACCCGTGTGTAGGAAGCACAGTTCTTTTGTTCTGAGCACGCTCACTGTTCTGGCCCTATAGGAAACACAGTAGAGTAGAAGAGTGCTCTTTTCTCAAAAGCAGAGTGTGTTTCTTGTAAAGAGAGCTAGAGTTTGTTTCCCAGTCCTAAATGGAGTGGAATCACATGCAGTTTCTGGTCCTACGAGCAAGAGTTGTTTTCTGGTAAGAAGAGAAACTATTGCACTGCCATTGCCATACACAGTGCAAATAGCACAGGCGTCTGTTCCCAGCAAGTACAGTGTATTGGACTGAAGAGGATCTACTGTTCTTGTCAGGTTCCTAAGCAGACTTGAACTAGATATGGCCCATGTGTAGGAAGCACAGTTCTTTTGTTCTGAGCAAGCTCACTATTCTGGCCCTATAGGAAACACAGAAGAGTAGAAGAGTGCTCTTTTCTCAAAATCGGAGTGTGTTTCTTGTAAGGCGAGCTAGCGTTTGTTTCCCAGTGCTAAATGGAGTTGAGTCACATGAAGTTTCTGGTCTTTGAACAAGAGTTGTTTTCTGGTAACAAAGTCACTATTGCGCTCCCATTGCCATACACAGTGCAAATAGCACTCGCATCTGTTCCCAGCAAGTACAGTGTATTGGACGGAAGAGGAGCCACTGTTCTTGTCAGTTTCCTAAGCACAGTTGAACTAGATATGGCCGTGTGTAGGAAGCACAGTTCTTTTTTTCTGAGCAAGCTCACTATTCTGGCCCCATAGGAAACACAGTAGAGTAGAAGAGTGCTCTTTTCTCTAAAGCAGAGTGTGTTTCTTGTAAGGTGAGCTAGCTTTTGTTTCCCAGTCCTAAATGGTGTTGAATCACATGCAGTTTCTGATCCTACAAGCAAGAGTTGTTTTCTGGTACGAAGAGTCACTCTTGCACTGCCATTGCCATACACAGGACAAACAGCACTGGTGTCTGTTCCCAGCAATTACAGTGTACTGGACTGAAGAGGATCTACTGTCCTTGTCAGGTTCCTAAGCAGAATTGAACTAGATATGGCCGTGTGTAGGAAGCACAGTTCTTTTGTTCTGAGCAAGCTCACTGTTCTGGCGCTCTAGGAAACACAGTAGAGTAGAAGAGTGCTCTTTTCTCAAAAGCAGAGTGTGTTTCTTGTAAGGCGAGCTAGCGTTTGTTTCCCAGTCCTAAATGGAGTTGAATCACATGAAGTTTCTGGTCTTTGAACAAGAGTTGTTTTCTGGTAACAAAGTCACTATTGCGCTCCCATTGCCATACACAGTGCAAATAGCACTCGCGTCTGTTCCCCGCAAGTACAGTGTATTGGACGGAAGAGGAGCTACTGTTCTTGTCAGTTTCCTAAACACAGTTGCACTAGATATGGCCGTGTGTGTAGGAAGCACAGTTCTTTTGTTCTGAGCAAGCTCACTGTTCGGAACACTTAGGAAACACAGTAGAGTAGAAGAGTGCTCTTTTCTCAAAAGCAGAGTGTGTTTCTTGTAAGGCGAGCTAGCGTTTGTTTCCCAGTCCTTAATGGAGTTAAGTCACATGCAGTTTTTTGTCCTACGAGCAAGAGTTGTTTTCTGGTAAGACGAGTCACTATTGTGCTCCAATTGCCATACACAGTGCAAATAGCACTGGCGTCTGTTACCCGCAAGTACAGTGTATTGGACAGAATAGGAGCTACTGTTCTTGTCAGTTTCCTAAGCTAGTTGAACTAGATATGGCCCGTGTGTGTAGGAAGCACAGTTCTTTTGTTCTGAGCAAGCTCACTGTTCTGACCCCATAGGAAACACAGTAGAGTAGAAGAGTGCTCTTTTCTCAAAAGCAGAGTGTGTTCCATGTAAGGCGAGCTAGCATTTGTTTCCCAGTCCTAAATGGAGTTGAATCACATGCAGTTTCTGGTCTTACGAGCAAGAGTTGTTTTCTGGTAGGGAGAGTCACTATTGCGCTCCCATTGCCATACACAGTGCAAATAGCACTCGCTTCTGTTCCCAGCAAGTACAGTGTATCGGACTGAAGAGGAGCTACTGTTCTTGTCAGTTTCCTAAGCAGAGTTGAACTAGATATGGCCCGTGTGTAGGAAGCACAGTTCTTTTGTTCTGAGCAAGCTCACTGTTCTGGCCCTATAGGAAACACAGTAGAGTAGGAGAGTGCTCTTTTCTCTAAAGCAGAGGGTGTTTCTTGTAAGGTGAGCTAGCTTTTGTTTCCCAGTCCTAAATGGAGTGGAATCACATGCAGTTTCTGGTCCTACGAACAAGAGTTGTTTTCTGGAAAGAAGAGTCACTATTGCGCTGCCATTGCCATACACAGGACAAACAGCACTGGCGTCTGTTCCCAGCAATTACAGTGTATTGGACTGAAGAGGATCTACTGTTCTTGTCAGGTTCCTAAGCAGATTTGAACTAGATATGGCCGTGTGTGTAGGAAGCACAGTTCTTTTGTTCTGAGCAAGCTCACTGTTCGGACCCCATAGGAAACACAGTAGAGTAGAAGAGTGCTCTTTTATCAAAAGCTGAGTGTGTTTCTTGTAAGGCAAGCTAGCGTTTGTTTCCCAGTCCTAAATGGAGTGGAATCACATGCAGTTTCTGGTCCTACGAGCAAGAGTTGTTTTCTGGTAAGAAGAGACACTATTGCACTGCCATTGCCATACACAGTGCATATAGCACAGGCGTCTGTTCCCAGCAATTACAGTGTATTGGACTGAAGAGGATCTACTGTTCTTGTCAGGTTCCTAAGCAGACTTGAACTAGATATGGCCCATGTGTAGGAAGCACAGTTCTTTTGTTCTGAGCAAGCTCACTATTCTGGCCCTATAGGAAACACAGAAGAGTAGAAGAGTGCTCTTTTCTCAAAATCGGAGTGTGTTTCTTGTAAGGCGAGCTAGTGTTTGTTTCCCAGTGCTAAATGGAGTTGAGTCACATGAAGTTTCTGGTCTTTGAACAAGAGTTGTTTTCTGGTAACAAAGTCACTATTGCGCTCCCATTGCCATACACAGTGCAAATAGCACTCGCGTCTGTTCCCAGCAAGTGCAGTGTATTGGATGGAAGAGGAGCCACTGTTCTTGTCAGTTTCCTAAGCACAGTTGAACTAGATATGGCCGTGTGTAGGAAGCACAGTTCTTTTTTTCTGAGCAAGCTCACTATTCTGGCCCCATAGGAAACACAGTAGAGTAGAAGAGTGCTCTTTTCTCTAAAGCAGAGTGTGTTTCTTGTAAAGTGAGCTAGCTTTTGTTTCCCAGTCCTAAATGGTGTTGAATCACATGCAGTTTCTGATCCTACAAGCAAGAGTTGTTTTCTGGTACGAAGAGTCACTATTGCACTGCCATTGCCATACACAGGACAAACAGCACTGGTGTCTGTTCCCAGCAATTACAGTGTACTGGACTGAAGAGGATCTACTGTCCTTGTCAGGTTCCTAAGCAGAATTGAACTAGATATGGCCGTGTGTGTAGGAAGCACAGTTCTTTTGTTCTGAGCAAGCTCACTTTTCTGGCGCTCTAGGAAACACAGTAGAGTAGAAGAGTGCTCTTTTCTCAAAAGCAGAGTGTGTTTCTTGTAAGGCGAGCTAGCGTTTGTTTCCCAGTCCTTAATGGAGTTGAGTCACATGCAGTTTTTTGTCCTACGAGCAAGAGTTGTTTTCTGGTAAGACTAGTCACTATTGTGCTCCAATTGCCATACACAGTGCAAATAGCACTCATGTCTGTTCCCCGCAAGTACAGTGTATCGGACTGAAGAGGAGCTACTGTTCTTGTCAGTTTCCTAACCAGAGTTGAACTAGATATGGCCCGTGTGTAGGAAGCACAGTTCTTTTGTTCTGAGCAAGCTCACAGTTCTGGCCCTATAGGAAACACAGTAGAGTAGGAGAGTGCTCTTTTCTCTAAAGCAGAGTGTGTTTCTTGTAAGGTGAGCTAGCTTTTGTTTCCCAGTCCTAAATGGAGTGGAATCACATGCAGTTTCTGGTCCTACGAACAAGAGTTGTTTTCTGGTAAGAAGAGTCACTATTGTGCTACCATTGCCATACACAGGACAAACAGCACTGGCGTCTGTTCCCAGCAATTACAGTGTATTGGACTGAAGAGGATCTACTGTTCTTGTCAGGTTCCTAAGCAGAATTGAACTAGATATGGCCGTGTGTGTAGGAAGCACAGTTCTTTTGTTCTGAGCAAGCTCACTGTTCGGACCCCATAGGAAACACAGTAGAGTAGAAGAGTGCTCTTTTATCAAAAGCTGAGTGTGTTTCTTGTAAGGCGAGCTAGCGTTTGTTTCCCAGTCCTAAATGGAGTGGAATCACATGCAGTTTCTGGTCCTACGAGCAAGAGTTGTTTTCTGGTAAGAAGAGACACTATTGCACTGCCATTGCCATACACAGTGCATATAGCACAGGCGTCTGTTCCCAGCAAGTACAGTGTATTGGACTGAAGAGGATCTACTCTTTTTGTCAGGTTCCTAAGCAGAATTGAACTAGATATGGCCTTGTGTGTAGGAAGCACAGTTCTTTTGTTCTGAGCAAGCTCACTGTTCTGACCCCATAGGAAACACACTAGAGTAGAAGAGTGCTCTTTTATCAAAAGCTGAGTGTGTTTCTTGTAAGGCGAGCTAGCGTTTGTTTCTCAGTCCTAAATGGAGTTGAGTCACATGCTGTTTTTTGTCCCATGAGCAAGAGTTGTTTTCTGGTAAGACAAGTCACTATTGTGCTCCAATTGCCATACACAGTGCAAATAGCACTCGCGTCTATTCCCCGCAAGTACAGTGTATTGGACAGAAGAGGAGCTACTGTTCTTTTCAGTTTCCTAAGCACAGTTGAACTAGATATGGCCCATGTGTAGGAAGCACAGTTCTTTTGTTCTGAGCAAGCTCACTATTCTGGCCCTATAGGAAACACAGTAGAGTAGAAGAGTGCTCTTTTCTCAAAAGCAGAGTGTGTTTCATGTAAGGCGAGCTAGCATTTGTTTCCCAGTCCTAAATGGAGTTGAATCACATGAAGTTTCTGGTCTTTGAACAAGAGTTGTTTTCTGGTAACAAAGTCACTATTGCGCTCCCATTGCCATACACAGTGCAAATAGCACTCGCGTCTGTTCCCAGCAAGTACAGTGTATCGGACTGAAGAGGAGCTACTGTTCTTGTCAGTTTCCTAAGCAGAGTTGAACTAGATATTGCCCGTGTGTGTAGAAAGCACAGTTCTTTTGTTCTGAGCAAGCTCACTATTCTGGCCCTATAGGAAACACAGTAGAGTAGAAGAGTGCTCTTTTCTCTAAAGCAGAGTGTGTTTCTTGTAAGGTGAGCTAGCTTTTGTTTCCCAGTCCTAAATGGTGTTGAATCACATGCAGTTTCTGATCCTACGAGCAAGAGTTGTTTTCTGGTATGAAGAGTCACTATTGCACTGCCTTTGCCATACACAGGACAAACAGCACTGGTGTCTGTTCCCAGCAATTACAGTGTCCTGGACTGAAGAGGATCTACTGTCCTTGTCAGGTTCCTAAGCAGAATTGAACTAGATATGGCCGTGTGTAGGAAGCACAGTTCTTTTGTTCTGAGCAAGCTCACTGTTCTGCCCCTATAGGAAACACAGTAGAGTAGAAAGTGCTCTTTTCTCAAAAGCAGAGTGTGTTTCTTGTAAGGCGAGCTAGCGTTTGTTTCCCAGTCCTTAATGGAGTTGAGTCACATGCAGTTTTTTGTCCTACGAGCAAGAGTTGTTTTCTGGTAAGACGAGTCACTATTGTGCTCCAATTGCCATACACAGTGCAAATAGCACTCGCGTCTATTCCCCGCAAGTACAGTGTATTGGATGGAATAGGAGCTACTGTTCTTGTCAGTTTCCTAAGCAGAGTTGAACTAGATATGGCCCGTGTGTGTAGGATGCACAGTTCTTTTGTTCTGAGCAAGCTCACTGTTCTGACACCATAGGAAACACAGTAGAGTAGAAGAGTGCTCTTTTCTCAAAAGCAGAGTGTGTTTCATGTAAGGCGAGCTAGCATTTGTTTCCCAGTCCTAAATGGAGTTGAATCACATGAAGTTTCTGGTCTTATGAGCAAGAGTTGTTTTCTGGTAAGGAAAGTCACTATTGCGCTCCCATTGCCATACACAGTGCAAATAGCACTCGCTTCTGTTCCCAGCAAGTACAGTGTATCGGACTGTAGAGGAGCTACTGTTCTTGTCAGTTTCCTAAGCAGAGTTGAACTAGATATGGCCCGTGTGTAGGAAGCACAGTTCTTTTGTTCTGAGCAAGCTCACTCTTCTGGCCCTATAGGAAACACAGTAGAGCAGGAGAGTGCTCTTTTCTCTAAAGCAGAGTGTGTTTCTTGTAAGGTGAGCTAGCTTTTGTTTTCCAGTCCTAAATGGAGTTGAATCACATGCAGTTTCTGGTCCTACGAGCAAGAGTTGTTTTCTGGTAAGAAGAGTCACTATTGCGCTGCCATTGCCATACACAGGACAAACAGCACTGGCGTCTGTTCCCAGCAATTACAGTGTATTGGACTGAAGAGGATCTACTGTTCTTGTCAGGTTCCTAAGCAGAATTGAACTAGATATGGCCGTGTGTGTAGGAAGCACAGTTCTTTTGTTCTGAGCAAGCTCACTGTTCTGGCCCTCTAGGAAACACAGTAGAGTAGAAGAGTTCTCTTTTCTCAAAAGCAGAGTGTGTTTCTTGTAAGGCGAGCTAGCGTTTGTTTCCCAGTCCTAAATGGCGTGGAATCACATGCAGTTTCTGGTCCTACGAGCAAGAGTTGTTTTCTGGTAAGAAGAGACACTATTGCACTGCCATTGCCATACATAGGACAAATAGCACAGGCGTCTGTTCCCAGCAAGTACAGTGTATTGGACTGAAGAGGATCTACTGTTCTTGTCAGGTTCCTAAGCAGACTTGAACTAGATATGCCCGTGTGTGTAGGAAGCACAGATTTTTTGTTCTGAGCAAGCTCACTGTTCGGACCCCATAGGAAACGCAGTAGAGTAGAAGAGTGCTCTTTTATCAAAAGCTGAGTGTGTTTCTTGTAAGGCGAGCTAGCGTTTGTTTCCCAGTCCTAAGTGAAGTTGAGTCACATGCAGTTTTTTGTCCTATGAGCAAGAGTTGTTTTCTGGTAAGACAAGTCACTATTGTGCTCCAATTGCCATACACAGTGCAAATAGCACTCGCGTCTGTTCCCCGCAAGTACAGTGTATTGGACGGAAGAGGAGCTACTGTTCTTGTCAGTTTCCTAAGCACAGTTGAACTAGATATGGCCCATGTGTAGGAAGCACTGTTCTTTTGTTCTGAGCAAGCTCACTATTCTGGCCCTATAGGAAACACAGTAAAGTAGAAGAGTGCTCTTTTCTCAAAAGCAGAGTGTGTTTCATGTAAGGCGAGCTAGCATTTGTTTCCCAGTCCTAAATGGAGTTGAATCACATGAAGTTTCTGGTCTTTGAACAAGAGTTGTTTTCTGGTAACAAAGTCACTATTGCGCTCCCATTGCCATACACAGTGCAAATAGCACTCGCGTCTGTTCCCAGCAAGTACAGTGTATTGGACTGAAGAGGAGCTACTATTCTTGTCAGTTTCCTAAGCAGAGTTGAACTAGATATTGCCCGTGTGTGTAGGAAGCACAGTTCTTTTGTTCTGAGCAAGCTCACTATTCTGGCCCTATAGGAAACACAGTAGAGTAGAAGAGTGCTCTTTTCTCTAAAGCAGAGTGTGTTTCTTGTAAGGTGAGCTAGCATTTGTTTCCCAGTCCTAAATGGTGTTGAATCACATGCAGTTTCTGATCCTACGAGCAAGAGTTGTTTTCTGGTATGAAGAGTCACTATTGCACTGCCATTGCCATACACAGGACAAACAGTACTGGTGTCTGTTCCCAGCAATTACAGTGTACTGGACTGAAGAGGATCTACTGTCCTTGTCAGGTTCCTAAGCAGACTTAAACTAGATATGCCCGTGTGTGTAGGAAGCACAGTTTTTTTGTTCTGAGCAAGCTCACTGTTCGGAACACATAGGAAACACAGTAGAGTAGAAGAGTGCTCTTTTCTCAAAATCGGAGTGTGTTTCTTGTAAGGCGAGCTAGCGTTTGTTTCCCAGTCCTAAATGGAGTTGAGTCACATGAAGTTTTTTGTCCTATGAGCAAAAGTTGTTTTCTGGTAAGACAAGTCACTATTGTGCTCCCATTGCCATACACAGTGCAAATAGCACTCGCGTCTGTACCCCGTAAGTACAGTGTATTGGATGGAAGAGGAGCTACTGTTCTTGTCAGTTTCCTAATCACAGTTGAACTAGATATGGCCGTGTGTGTAGGAAGCACAGTTCTTTTGTTCTGAGCAACCTCACTGTTCGGACCCCATAGGAAACACAGAAGAGTAGAAGAGTGCTCTTTTCTCAAAAGCAGAGTGTGTTTCATGTAAGGCGAGCTAGCATTTGTTTCCCAGTCCTAAATGGAGTTGAATCACATGCAGTTTCTGGTCTTATGAGCAAGAGTTGTTTTCTGTTAAGGAAAGTCACTATTGCGCTCCCATTGCCATACACAGTGCAAATAGCACTCGCGTCTGTTCCCAGCAAGTACAGTGTATCGGACTGAAGAGGAGCTACCGTTCTTGTCAGTTTCCTAAGCAGAGTTGAACTAGACATGGCCCGTGTGTAGGAAGCACAGTTCTTTTGTTCTGAGCAAGCTCACTGTTCTGGCCCTATAGGAAACACAGTAGAGTAGAAGAGTGCTCTTTTCTCAAAAGCAGAGTGTGTTTCATGTAAGGTGAGCTAGCTTTTGTTTCCCAGTCCTAAATGGAGTTGAATCACATGCAGTTTCTGGTCCTAAGAGCAAGAGTTGTTTTCTGGTATGAAGAGTCACTATTGCGCTGCAACTGCCATACACAGGACAAATAGCACTGGCGTCTGTTCACAGCAAGTACAGTGTATTGGACTGAAGATGATCTAGTGTTCTTGTCAGTTCTAAGCAGAGTTGAACTAGATATGGCCGTGTGTGTAGGAAGCACAGTTCTTTTGTTCTGAGCAAGCTCACTGTTCGGACCCCATAGGAAACACAGTAGAGTAGAAGAGTGCTCTTTTCTCAAAAGCAGAGTGTGTTTCATGTAAGGCGAGCTAGCATTTGTTTCCCAGTCCTAAATGGAGTTGAATCACATGCATTTTCTGGTCTTACGAGCAAGAGTTGTTTTCTTGTAAGGAAAGTCACTATTGCGCTCCCATTGCCATACACAGTGCAAATAGCACTCGCGTCTGTTCCCAGCAAGTACAGTGTATTGGACTGAAGAGGAGCTACTGTTCTTGTCAGTTTCCTAAGCAGAGTTGAACTAGATATGGCCCGTGTGTAGGAAGCACAGTTCTTTTGTTCTGAGCAAGCTCACTGTTCTGGCCCTATAGGAAACACAGTAGAGTAGAAGAGTGCTCTTTTCTCTAAAGCAGCGTGTGTTTCTTGTAAGGTGAGCTAGCTTTTATTTCCCAGTACTAAATGGAGTTGAGTCACATGCAGTTTTTTGTCCTATGAGCAAGAGTTTTTTTCTGGTAAGACGAGTCACTATTGTGCTCCAATTGCCATACACAGTGCAAATAGCACTCGCGTCTGTTCCCAGCAAGTACAGTGTATCGGACTCTAGAGGAGCTACTGTTCTTGTCAGTTTCCTAAGCAGAGTTGAACTAGATATGGCCCGTGTGTGTAGGAAGCACAGTTCTTTTGTTCTGAGCAAGCTCATTTTTCAGACCCCATAGGAAACACTGTAGAGTAGAAGAGTGCTCTTTTCTCAAAAGCAGAGTGTGTTTCATGTAAGGCGAGCTAGCATTTGTTTCCCAGTCCTAAATGGAGTTGAATCACATGCAGTTTTTGGTCCTACGAGCAAGGGTTGTTTTCTGGTAAGAAGAGTCACTATTGCGCTGCCATTGCCATACACAGGACAAATAGCACTGGCGTCTGTTCCCTGCAAGTACAGTGTATTGGACTGAAGAGGATCTACTGTTCTTGTCAGGTTCCTAAGCAGAATTGAACTAGATATGGCCATGTGTGTAGGAAGCACAGTTCTTTTGTTCTGAGCAAGCTCACTGTTGGGACACCATAGGAAAAACAGTAGAGTAGAAGAGTGCTCTTTTCTCAAAAGCAGAGTTTGTTTCTTGTAAGGCGAGCTAGCATTTGTTTCCCAGTCCGAAATGGAGTTGAAACACATGCAGTTTCTGGTACTACGAGCAAGAGTTGTTTTCTGGTAAGACGAGTCACTATTGTGCTCCCATTGCCATACACAGTGCAAATAGCACTTGCGTCTGTTCCCAGCAAGTACAGTGTATTGGACTGAATAGGATCTACTGTTTTTTTCAGTTTCCTAAGCAGAGGTGAACTAGATATTGCCCATGTGTGTAAGAAGCACAGTTCTTTTGTTCTGAGCAAGGTCACTGTTCTGGCCCTATAGGAAACACAGCAGAGTAGAAGAGTGCTCTTTTCTCAAAAGCAGGGTGTGTTTCTTGTAAGGCAAGCTAGCGTTTTTTTCCCAGTCCTAAATGGAGTTGAATCACATGCAGTTTCTGGTCCTACGAGCAAGAGTTGTTTTCTGTTAAGGAAAGTCACTATTGCGCTCCCATTGCCATACACAGTGCAAATAGCACTCACGTCAGATCCCAGCAAGTACAGTGTATCAGACAGAAGAGGAGCTACTGGTCTTTCAGTTTTCTAAGCAGAGTTGAACTAGATATACCTCGTGTGTGTAGGAAGCACAATTCTTTTGTTCTGAGCAAGTTCACCGTTCTGGCCCTATGGGAAACACAGTAGAGTAGAAGAATGCTCTTTTCTCAAAAGCAGAGTGTTTTTCTTGTAAGGCAAGCTAGCGTTTGTTTCCCAGTCCTAAATGGAGTTGAATCACATGCAGTTTCTGGTCCTACGAGCAAGAGTTGTTTTCTGGTAAGGAAAGTCACTATTGCGCTCCCATTGCCATACACATTGCAAATAGCACTCCCGTCTGTTCCCAGCAAGTACAGTGTATTGGACTGAATAGGATCTACTGTTTTTTTCAGTTTCCTAAGCAGAGGTGAACTAGATATTGCCCATGTGTAGGAAGCACAGTTCTTTTGTTCTGAGCAAGCTCACTGTTCTGGCCCTATTAGAAACACAGTAGAGTAGAAGAATGCTCTTTTCTCAAAAGCAGAGTGTGTATCTTGTAAGGCGAGCTAGCGTTTGTTTCCCAGTCCTAAATGGAGGTGAAACACATGCAGTTTCTGGTCCTATGAGCAAGAGTTGTTTTATGGCAAGAATAGTCACTATTGCGCTGCCATTGCCATACACAGGACAAATAGCACTCGCGTCTGTTCCCAGCAAGTACAGTGTATTGGACTAAAGGGTATCTACTCTTCTTGTCAGGTTCTTAAGCAGAGTTGAGCTAGATATGGCCCGTGTGTGTAGGAAGCACAGTTATTATGTTCTGAGCAAGCTCACTGTTCTGGCCCTATAGGAAACACAGTAGAGTAGAAGAATGCTCTTTTCTCAAAAGCAGAGTGTGTTTCTTGTAAGGCGAGCTAGAGTTTGTTTCCCAGTCCTAAATGGAGTTGAGTCACATGCAGTTTTTTGTCCTACGAGCAAGAGTTGTTTTCTGGTAAGGCGAGTCACGATTGTGCTCCCATTGCCATACACAGTGCAAATAGCACTGGCGTCTGTTCCCAGCAAGTACAGTGTATTGGACTGAATAGGATCTACTGTTCTTTTCAGTTTCCTAAGCAGAGGTGAACTAGATATTGCCCATGTGTGTAGGAAGCACAGTTCTTTTGTTCTGAGCAAGCTCACTGTTCGGACCCCATAAGAAACACAGTAGAGTAGAAGAGTGCTCTTTTCTCAAAAGCAGAGTGTGTTTCATTTAAGGCGAGGTAGCATTTGTTTCCCAGTCTTAAATGGAGTTGAATCACATGCAGTTACTGGTCCTATGAGCAAGAGTTGTTTTCTGGTAAGGAAAGTCACTATTGCGCTCCCATTGACATACACAGTGCAAATAGCCCTGGCGTCTGTTCCCAGCAAGTACAGTGTATCGGACTGAAGAGGAGCTACTGTTCTTGTCAGTTTCCTAAGCAGAGTTGAACTAGATATGGCCCGTGTGCGTAGGAAGCTCAGTTCTTATGTACTGAGCAAGCTCACTGTTCTGGCCCTATAGGAAACACAGTAGAGTAGAAGAGTGTTCTTTTCTCTAAAGCAGAGTGTGTTTCTTGTAGGGAAAGCTAGCGTTTTTTTCCTAGTCCTAAATGGAGTTGAATCACATGCAGTTTCTGGTCCTATGCACAAGAGTTGTTTTCTGTTAAGAAGAGTCACTATTGTGCTCCCATTGCCATACACAGTGCAAATAGCACTCCCGTCTGTTCCTACGAAGTATAGTGTATTGGACTGAAGAGGAGCTACTGTTCTTCTCAGTTTCCTAAGCAGAGTTGAACTAGATATGGCCCGTGTGTGTAGGAAACACAGTTCTTTTGTTCTGAGCAAGCTCACTGTTCTGGCCCTATGGGAAACACAGTAGAGTAGAAGAGTGTTCTTTTCTCAAAAGCAGAGTTTGTTTCTTGTAAGGCGAGCTAGCATTTGTTTCCCAGTCCGAAATGGAGTTGAAACACATGCAGTTTCTGGTCCTACGAGCAAGAGTTGTTTTCTGGTAAGACGAGTCACTATTGTGCTCCCAATGCCATACACAGTGCAAATAGCACTCGCGTCTGTTCCCAGCAAGTACAGTGTAGTGGACTGAATAGGATCTACTGTTCTTTTCAGTTTCCTAAGCAGAGGTGAACTAGATATTGCCCATGTGTGTAGGAAGCACAGTTCTTTTGTTCTGAGCAAGCTCACCCTTTCGGACCCCATAGGAAACACAGTAGAGTAGAAGAGTGCTCTTTTCTCAAAAGCCGAGTGTGTTTCATGTAAGGCGAGGTAGCATTTGTTTCCCATTCTTAAATGGAGTTGAATCACATGCAGTTACTGGTCCTATGAGCAAGAGTTGTTTTCTGGTAAGGAAAGTCACTATTGCGCTCCCATTGACATACACAGTGCAAATATCCCTGGCGTCTGTTCCCAGCAAGTACAGTGTATCAGAATGAAGAGGAGCTACTGTTCTTGTCAGTTTCCTAAGCAGAGTTGAACTAGATATGGCCCGTGTGCGTAGGAAGCTCAGTTCTTTTGTTCTGAACAAGCTCACTGTTCTGGCCCTATAGGAAACACAGTAGAGTAGAAGAGTGCTCTTTTCTCTAAAGCACAGTGTGTTTTTTGTAGGGCAAGCTAGCGTTTGTTTCCTAGTCCTAAATGGAGTTGAATCACATGCAGTTTCTGGTCCTAAGCACAAGAGTTGTTTTCTGGTAAGGAAAGTCACTATTGCGCGCCCATTGCCATACACAGTGCAAATAGCACTCGCGTCTGTTCCCTGCAAGTACAGTGTTGGACTGAAGAGGAGCTACTGTTCTTGTCAGGTTCCTAAGCAGAATTGAACTACATATGGTCCGTGTGTGTAGGAAGCACAGTTCTTTTGTTCTGAGCAAGCTCACTGTTCGGACTCCATAGGAAACACTGTAGAGTAGAAGAGTGCTCTTTTCTCAAAAGCAGAGTGTGTTTCTTGTAAGGTGAGCTAGCGTTTGTTTCCCAGTCCTAAATGGTGTTGAATCACATGCAGTTTCTGGTCCTAAGAGCAAGAGTTGTTTTTTGGTAAGAAGAGTCACTATTGTGCTCCATTTTTCATACCCAGGGCAAATAGCACTGGCGTCTGTTCCCAGCCTGTACACTGATTTGGACTGAAGAGGATCTATTGTTCTTGTCAGTTTCCTAAGCATAGTAGAACTAGATATAGTCGGTGTGTGTAGGAAGCACAGTTCTTTTGTTCTGAGCAAGCTCACTGTTCTGGCCCTATAGGAAACCCAATAGAGTAGAACAGTTCTCTTTTCTCAAAAGCAGAGTGTGTTTCTTGAAAGGCGACCTAGCTTTTTTTTCCCAGTCCAAAATGGAGTTGAATAACATGCAGTTTCTGGTTTTTCGAGCAAGAGTTGTTTTCTGATAAGAAGAGTAACTATTGCGCTCCCATTGTCATACACAAGGCAAATAGCACTGGCGACTGTTCCCAGCATGTACAGTGTATTGGACTGAGGAGGATCTACTCTTCTTGTCAGTTGGCTAAGCAAAATTGAACTAGATATGGCCATGTGTGTAGGAAGCACAGTTCTTTTCTTCTGAGGAAGCTCACTGTTCAATCCCCATAGGAAACACAGTAGAGTAGAAGAGTGCTCTTTTCTCAAAAGCAGAGTGTGTTTCTTGTAAGGCGAGCTAGCGTTGGTTTCCCAGTCCTAAATGGAGTTGAATCACATGCAGTTTCTGGTCCTACGAGCAAGAGTCGTTTTCTGGTAAGAAGAGTCACTATTGCGCTCCCTTTGTCATACATAGGGCAAATAGCACTGGCGTCTGTTCCCAGCATGTACAGTGTATTGGAATGAAGAGGATCTACTGTTATTGTCAGTTTCCTAAGTAGAATTGAACTAGATATGGCCGTATGTGTAGGAAGCACAGTTCTTTTGTTCAGAGCAACTCACTGTTCAGACTTCATAGGAAACACAGTAGAGTAGAAGAGTGCTGTTTTTTCAAAAGCAGTGTGTGTTTCTTGTAAGGCGAGCTAGCATTTGTTTCACAGTCCTAAATGGAGTTGAATCACATGCAGTTTCTGGTCCTTCGAGCAAGAGTTGTTTTCTGGTAAAAAGAGTCACTATTGCGCTCCCATTGACATACACAGGGCAAATAGCACTGGTGTCTGTTCCCAGCATATACAGTGTATTGGACTGAAGAGGATCTACTGTTCTTGTCAGTTTCCTAAGGAGAGTTGAACTAGATATGGCCTGTGTGTGTAGGAAGCACAGTTCTTTTGTTCTGAGCAAGCTCACTGTTCTGGCCCTATAGGAAACACAGTAGAGTAGAAGAGTGCTCTTTTCTCAAAAGCAGAGTGTGTTTCTTGTAAGGAGAGCTAGCGTTTGTTTCCCAGTCCTAAATGGAGTTGAATCACATGCAGTTGTTGGTTTCACGAGCAAGAGTTGTTTTCTGGTAAGGAAAGTCACTATTGCGCTCCCATTGCCATACACAATACAAATAGCACTCGCGGCTGTTGCCAGCAAGTACAGTGTATTGGACTGAAGAAGAGCTACTGTTCTTGTTAGTTTCCTAAGCAGAGTTGAACTAGATATGGCCCGTGTGTAGGAAGCACAGTTCTTTTGTTCTGAGCAAGCTCACTGTTCGGACCCAACAGGAAACACAGTAGAGTAGAAGAGTGCTCTTTTTTCAAAAGCAGAGTGTGTTTCTTGTAAGGCGACCTAGCTTTTTTTTTCCCAGTCCTAAATGGAGTTGAATCACATGCAGTTTCTGCTTTTTCGAGCAAGAGTTGTTTTCTTGTAAGAAGAGTAACTATTGCGCTCCCATTGTCATACACAGGGCAAATAGCACTGGTGACTGTTCCCAGCATGTACAGTGAATTGGACTGAAGAGTATCTACTGTTCTTGTCAGTTGGCTAAGCAGAATTGAACTAGATATGGCCGTGTGTGTAGGAAGCACAGTTCTTTTGTTCTGAGGAAGCTCAATGTTCTGGCCCTATAGGAAACACAGTAGAGTAGAAGAGTGCTCTTTTCTCAAAAGCAGAGTGTGTTTCTTGTAAGGAGAGCTAGCGTTTGTTTCCCAGACCTAAATGGAGTTGAATCACATGCAGCTGTTGATCTCACGAGCAAGAGTTGTTTTCTGGTAAGAAAAGTCACTATTGCGCTCCCATTGCCATACACACTACAAATAGCACTCGCGTCTGTTGCCAGCAAGCACAGTGTATTGGACTGAAGAGGAGCTACTGTTCTTGTCAGTTTCCTAAGTACAGTTGATCTAGATAAGGCCCGTGTGTGTAGGAAGCACAGTTCTTTTTTTCTAAGCAAGCTCACTGTTCTGGCCCTATAGGAAACACAATAGAGTAGAAGAGTGCTCTTTTCTCAAAAGCAGAGTGTGTTTTTTGTAAGGCGACCTAGCTTCTTTTTTCACAGTCCTAAATGGAGTTGAATCACATGCAGTTTCTGGTTTTTCGAGCAAGAGTTGTTTTCTTGTAAGAAGAGTAACTATTGCGCTCCCATTGTCATACACATGGCAAATAGCACTGCCGACTGTTCCCAGCATGTACAGTGTATTGGGCTGAAGAAGATCTACTGTTCTTGTCAGTATGCTAAGCAGAATTGAACTAGGTATGGCCGTGTGTGTAGGAAGCACAGTTCTTTTGTTCTAAGGAAGCTCAATGTTCTGGCCCTATAGGAAACACAGTAGAGTAGAAGAGTGCTCTTTTCTCAAAAGCAGAGTGTGTTTCTTGTAAGGCGAGCTAGCTTTTGTTTCCCATTCCTAAATGGAGTTGAAACACATGCAGTTTCTGGTCCTACGGTCAAGAGTTGTTTTCTGGTAAGAAGAGTCACTATTGCGTTCCCATTGTCATTCACAGGGCAAATAGCACTGGCATCTGTTCCCAGCATGTACAGTGTATTGGACTGAGGAGGATCTACTGTTCTTGTCAGTATGCTAAGCAGAGTTGAACTAGATATGGCCCGTGTGTGTAGGAAGCACATTTCTTTTGTTCTGAGCAAGCTTACTGTTCAGACCACATAGGAAACACAGTAGAGAAGAAGAGTGCTCTTTTCTCAAAAGCAGAGTGTGTTTCATTTAAGGCGAGCTAGTGTTTGTTTCCCAGTCCCAAATGGAGTTGAATCACATGCAGTTGTTGGTCCCACGAGCAAGAGTTGTTTTCTGGTAAGGAAAGTCACTATTGCGCTCCCATTGACATACACAGTGCAAATAGCACTCGCGTCTTTTGCCAGCAACTACAGTGTATTGGACTGAAGAGGAGCTACTGTTCTTGTCAATTGGCTAAGCAGAATTGAACTAGATATGGCCGTGTGTGTAGGAGCACAGTTCTTTTCTTCTGAGGAAGCTCACTGTTGAAACCCCATAGGAAACACAGCAGAGTAGAAGAGTGCTCTTTTCTCAAAAGCAGAGTGTGTTTCTTGTAAGGAGAGCTGGCGTTTGTTTCCCAGTCCTAAATGGAGTTGAATAACATGCAATTGTTAGTCCCACGAGCAAGAGTTGTTTTCTGGTTAGGAAAGTCACTATTGCGCTCCCATTGCCATACACAGTGCAAATAGCACTCGCGTCTGTTGCCAGCAAGTTCAGTGTATCAGACTGAAGAGGAGCTACTGTTCTTGTCAGTTTCCTAAGCACAGTTGAACTAGATATGGCCCGTGTGTGGAGGAAGCACAGTTCTTTTGTTCTGAGCAAGCTCACTGTTCGGACCCAATAGGAAACACAGTAGAGTAGAAGAGTGCTCTTTTCTCAAAAGCAGAGTGTGTTTCTTGTAAGGCGAGCTAGCGTTTGTTTCCCAGTCCTAAATAATGTTGAATCACATGCAGTTTCTAGTCCTAAGAGCAAGAGTTGTTTTCTGGTAAGAAGAGTCACTATTGTGCTCCCATTGTCATACACAGGGCAAATATCACTGGCGTCTGTTCCCAGCCTGTACACTGTATTGGACTGAAGAGGATCTATTTTTCTTGTCAGTTTCCTAAGCAGAGTTGAACTAGATATAGCCCGTGTGTGTAGGAAGCACAGTTCTTTTGTTCTGAGCAAGCTCACTGTTCTGGCCCTATAGGAAACACAATAGAGTAAAGAGTGCTCTTTTCTCAAAAGCAGAGTGTGTTTCTTGTAAGGCGACCTAGCTTTTTTTTCCCAGTCCTAAATGGAGTTGAATCACATGCAGTTTCTGGTTTTTCGAGCAAGAGTTGTTTTCTGGTAAGAAGAGTAACTATTGCGCTCCCATTGTCATACACAGGTCAAATAGCACTGGTGACTGTTCCCAGCTTGTACAGTGTATTGGACTGAAGAGGATCTACTGTTCTTGTCAGTTGGCTAAGCAGAATTGAACTACATATGGCCGTGTGTGTAGGAAGCACAGTTCTTTTGTTCTGAGCAAGCTCACTGTTCTGGCCCTATAGGAAACACAGAACAGTAGAAGAGTACTCTTTTCTCAAAAGCAGAGAGTGTTTCTTGTAAGGCGAGCTAGCGTTTGTTTCCCAGTCCTAAATGGAGTTGAATCACATGTAGTTTGTGGTCCTACGAGCAAGAGTTGTTTTCTGGTAAGAAGAGTCACTATTGTGCTCCCTTTGTCATACACAGGGCAAACAGCACTGGCGTCTATTCCCAGCATGTACAGTGTATTGGACTGAAGAGGATCTACTGTTCTTGTCAGTTTGCTAAGCATAATTGAAATAGATATGGCCGTGCGTAGGAAGCACAGTTCTTTTGTTCTGAGCAAGCTCACTGTTCTGGCCCTATAGGAAACACAGTAGAGATGATGAGTGATCTTTTCTCAAAAGCAGAGTGTGTTTCTTGTAAGGCGAGCTAGCGTTTGTTTCCCAGTCCTAAATGGCGTTGAATCACATGCAGTTTCTTGTTCTATGAGCAAGAGTAGTTTTCTGGTAAGAAGAGTCACTATTGCGCTCACATTGTCATTCATAGTGCAAATAGCACTCGTGTCTGTTCCCAGCATGTACAGTGTACTGGACTGAAGAGGATCTACTGTTCTTGTCAGTTTCCTAAGCAGAGTTGAACTAGATATGGCCCGTGTGTGTAGGAAGCACAGTTCTTTTGTTCTGAGCAAGCTTACTGTTCAGACCCCATAGGAAACACAGTAGAGTAGAAGAGTGCTCTTTTCTCAAAAGCAGAGTGTGTTTCTTTTAAGGCGAGCTAGTGTTTGTTTCCCAGTCCTAAATGGAGTTGAATCCCATGCAGTTTCTGGTCCTATGAGCAAGAGTTGTTTTCTGGTAAGAAGAGTCACTATTGCGCTCCCATTGAATTACACAGGGCAAATAACACTGGCGTCTGTTCCCAGCTTGTACACTGTATTGGACTGAAGAGGATCTATTTTTCTTGTCAGTTTCCTAAGCAGAGTTGAACTAGATATAGCCCGTGTGTGTAGGAAGCACAGTTCTTTTGTTCTGAGCAAGCTCACTCTTCTGGCCCTATAGGAAACACAATAGAGTAAAGAGTGCTCTTTTCTCAAAAGCAGATTGTGTCTTGTAAGGCGACCTAGCTTTTTTTTCCCAGTCCTAAATGGAGTTGAATCACATGCAGTTTCTGGTTTTTCGAGCAAGAGTTGTTTTCTGGTAAGAAGAGTAACTATTGCGCTCCCATTGTCATACACAGGGCAAATAGCACTGGTGACTGTTCCCAGCATGTACAGTGAATTGGACTGAAGAGTATCTACTGTTCTTGTCAGTTGGCTAAGCAGAATTGAACTAGATATGGCCGTGTGTGTAGGAAGCACAGTTCTTTTCTTCTGAGGAAGCTCACTGTTCAAACCCCATAGGAAACACAGTAGAGTAGAAGAGTGCTCTTTTCTCAAAAGCAGAGAGTGTTTCTTGTAAGGCGAGCTAGCGTTTGTTTCCCAGTCCTAAATGGAGTTGAATCACATGAAGTTTCTGGTCCTACGAGCAAGAGTTTTTTCTGCTAAGAAGAGTCACTATTGTGCTCCCATTGTCATACACAGGGCAAATAGCACTGGCATCTGTTCCCAGCATGTACAGTGTATTGGACAGAAGTGGATCTACTGTTCTTGTCAGTTTCCTAAGTAGAATTAACTAGATATGGCCCTGTGTGTAGGAAGCACAGTTCTTTTGTTCAGAGCAAGCTCACTGTTCGGACCTCATAGGAAACACAGTAGAGTAGAAGAGTGCTCTTTTCTCAAAAGCAGAATGTGTTTCTTGTAAGGCGAGCTAGCATTTGTTTCACAGTCCTAAATGGAGTTGAATCACATGCAGTTTCTGGTCCTTCGAGCAAGAGTTGTTTTCTGGTAAGAAGACTCACTATTGCACTCCCATTGAATTATTCAGGGCAAATAGCACTGGCATCTGTTCACAGCATGTACAGTGTATTGGACTGAAGAGGATCTACTGTTCTTGTCAGTTTCCTAAGGAGAGTTGAACTAGATATGGCCCGTGTGTGTAGGAAGCACAGTTCTTTTGTTCTGAGCAAGCTCACTGTTCTGGCCCTATAGGAAACACAGTAGAGTAGAAGAGTGCTCTTTTCTCTAAAGCAGAGTGTGTTTCTTGTAAGGCGAGCTACCGTTTGTTTCCCAGTCCTAAATGGAGTTGAATCACATGCAGTTGTTGGTCCCAGGAGCAAGAGTTATTTTCTGGTAAGGAAAGTCACTATTGCGCTCCCATTGCCATACGCAGTACAAATAGCACTGGCGTCTGTTGCCAGCAAGTAGAGTGTATTGGACTGAAGAGGAGATACTGTTCTTGTCAGTTTCCTAAGCAGAGTTGAACTAGATATTGCCCGTGTGTGTAGGAAGCACAGTTCTTTTGTTCTGAGCAAGCTCACTGTTCTGGCCCTATAGGAAACACAGTAGAGTAGATGAGTGATCTTTTCTCAAAAGCAGAGTGTGTTTCTTGTAAGGCGAGCTAGCGTTTGTTTCCCAGTCCTAAATGGCGTTGAATCACATGCAGTTACTGGTTCTATGAGCAAGAGTAGTTTTCTGGTAAGAAGAGTCACTATTGCGCTCACATTGTCATACATAGTGCAAATAGCACTCGTGTCTGTTCCCAGCATGTACAGTGTATTGGACTGAAGAGGATCTACTGTTCTTGTCAGTTTCCTAAGCAGAGTTGAACTAGATATGGCCCGTGTGTGTAGGAAGCACAGTTCTTTTGCTCTGAGCAAGCTTACTGTTCAGACCCCATAGGAAACACAGTAGAGTAGAAGAGTGCTCTTTTCTCAAAAGCAGAGTGTGTTTCTTTTAAGGCGAGCTAGTGTTTGTTTCCCAGTCCTAAATGGAGTTGAATCCCATGCAGTTTCTGGTCCTATGAGCAAGAGTTGTTTTCTGGTAAGAAGAGTCACTATTGCGCTCACATTGTCATACACAGGGCAAATAGCACTGGCGTCTGTTCCCAGCATGTACAGTGTATTTGACTGAAGTGGATCTACTGTTCTTGTCAGTTTCCTAAGCAGAATTGAACTAGATATGGCCGTGTGTGTAGGAAGCACAGTTCTTTTGTTCTGAGCAAGCTCACTGTTCGGACCCCATAGGAAACACAGTAGAGTAGAAGAGTGCCCTTTTCTCAAAAGCAGAGTGTGTTTCTTGCAAGGCGAGCTGGCGTTTGTTTCCCAGTCATAAATGGAGTTGAATCACATGAAGTTTCTGGTCCTATGAGCAAGAGTTTTTTCTGCTAGGAAGAGTCACTATTGTGCTCCCATTGTCATACACAGGGCAAATAGCACTGGCATCTGTTCCCAGCATGTACAGTGTATTGGACTGAAGAGGATCTACTGTCCTTGTCAGTTTCCTAAGTAGAATTGAACTAGATATGGCCCTGTGTGTAGGAAGCACAGTTCTTTTGTTCAGAGCAAGCTCACTGTTCAGACCTCATAGGAAACACAGTAGAGTAGAAGAGTGCTCTTTTCTCAAAAGCAGAGTGTGTTTCTTGTAAGGAGAGCTAGCGTTTGTTTCCCAGACCTAAATGGAGTTGAATCACATGCAGCTGTTGATCTCACGAGCAAGAGTTGTTTTCTGGTAAGAAAAGTCACTATTGCGCTCCCATTGCCATACACACTACAAATAGCACTCGCGTCTGTTACCAGCAAGCACAGTGTATTGGACTGAAGAGGAGCTACTGTTCTTGTCAGTTTCCTAAGCACAGTTGATCTAGATAAGGCCCGTGTGTGTAGGAAGCACAGTTCTTTTTTTCTAAGCAAGCTCACTGTTCTGGCCCTATAGGAAACACAATAGAGTAGAAGAGTGCTCTTTTCTCAAAAGCAGAGTGTGTTTTTTGTAAGGCGACCTAGCTTCTTTTTTCACAGTCCTAAATGGAGTTGAATCACATGCAGTTTCTGGTTTTTCGAGCAAGAGTTGTTTTCTTGTAAGAAGAGTAACTATTGCGCTCCCATTGTCATACACAGGGCAAATAGCACTGCCGACTGTTCCCAGCATGTACAGTGTATTGGGCTGAAGAAGATCTACTGTTCTTGTCAGTATGCTAAGCAGAATTGAACTAGGTATGGCCGTGTGTGTAGGAAGCACAGTTCTTTTGTTCTGAGGAAGCTCAATGTTCTGGCCCTATAGGAAACACAGTAGAGTAGAAGAGTGCTCTTTTCTCAAAAGCAGAGTGTGTTTCTTGTAAGGCGAGCTAGCTTTTGTTTCCCATTCCTAAATGGAGTTGAAACACATGCAGTTTCTGGTCCTACGGTCAAGAGTTGTTTTCTGGTAAGAAGAGTCACTATTGCGTTCCCATTGTCATTCACAGGGCAAATAGCACTGGCGTCTGTTCCCAGCATGTACAGTGTATTGGACTGAGGAGGATCTACTGTTCTTGTCAGTATGCTAAGCAGAGTTGAACTAGATATGGCCCGTGTGTGTAGGAAGCACAGTTCTTTTGTTCTGAGCAAGCTTACTGTTCAGACCACATAGGAAACACAGTAGAGAAGAAGAGTGCTCTTTTCTCAAAAGCAGAGTGTGTTTCATTTAAGGCGAGCTAGTGTTTGTTTCCCAGTCCCAAATGGAGTTGAATCACATGCAGTTGTTGGTCCCACGAGCAAGAGTTGTTTTCTGGTAAGGAAAGTCACTATTGCGCTCCCATTGACATACACAGTGCAAATAGCACTCGCGTCTTTTGCCAGCAACTACAGTGTATTGGACTGAAGAGGAGCTACTGTTCTTGTCAATTGGCTAAGCAGAATTGAACTAGATATGGCCGTGTGTGTAGGAGCACAGTTCTTTTCTTCTGAGGAAGCTCACTGTTGAAACCCCATAGGAAACACAGGAGAGTAGAAGAGTGCTCTTTTCTCAAAAGCAGAGTGTGTTTCTTGTAAGGAGAGCTGGCGTTTGTTTCCCAGTCCTAAATGGAGTTGAATCACATGCAATTGTTAGTCCCACGAGCAAGAGTTGTTTTCTGGTTAGGAAAGTCACTATTGCGCTCCCATTGCCATACACAGTGCAAATAGCACTCGCGTCTGTTGCCAGCAAGTTCAGTGTATCAGACTGAAGAGGAGCTACTGTTCTTGTCAGTTTCCTAAGCACAGTTGAACTAGATATGGCCCGTGTGTGTAGGAAGCACAGTTCTTTTGTTCTGAGCAAGCTCACTGTTCGGACCCAATAGGAAACACAGTAGAGTAGAAGAGTGCTCTTTTCTCAAAAGCAGAGTGTGTTTCTTGTAAGGCGAGCTAGCGTTTGTTTCCCAGTCCTAAATAATGTTGAATCACATGCAGTTTCTAGTCCTAAGAGCAAGAGTTGTTTTCTGGTAAGAAGAGTCACTATTGTGCTCCCATTGTCATACACAGGGCAAATATCACTGGCGTCTGTTCCCAGCCTGTACACTGTATTGGACTGAAGAGGATCTATTTTTCTTGTCAGTTTCCTAAGCAGAGTTGAACTAGATATAGCCCGTGTGTGTAGGAAGCACAGTTCTTTTGTTCTGAGCAAGCTCACTGTTCTGGCCCTATAGGAAACACAATAGAGTAAAGAGTGCTCTTTTCTCAAAAGCAGAGTGTGTTTCTTGTAAGGCGACCTAGCTTTTTTTTCCCAGTCCTAAATGGAGTTGAATCACATGCAGTTTCTGGTTTTTCGAGCAAGAGTTGTTTTCTGGTAAGAAGAGTAACTATTGCGCTCCCATTGTCATACACAGGTCAAATAGCACTGGTGACTGTTCCCAGCTTGTACAGTGTATTGGACTGAAGAGGATCTACTGTTCTTGTCAGTTGGCTAAGCAGAATTGAACTACATATGGCCGTGTGTGTAGGAAGCACAGTTCTTTTGTTCTGAGCAAGCTCACTGTTCTGGCCCTATAGGAAACACAGAACAGTAGAAGAGTACTCTTTTCTCAAAAGCAGAGAGTGTTTCTTGTAAGGCGAGCTAGCGTTTGTTTCCCAGTCCTAAATGGAGTTGAATCACATGTAGTTTGTGGTCCTACGAGCAAGAGTTGTATTCTGGTAAGAAGAGTCACTATTGTGCTCCCTTTTTCATACACAGGGCACACAGCACTGGCGTCTATTCCCAGCATGTACAGTGTATTGGACTGAAGAGGATCTACTGTTCTTGTCAGTTTGCTAAGCAGAATTGAAATAGATATGGCCGTGCGTAGGAAGCACAGTTCTTTTGTTCTGAGCAAGCTCACTGTTCTGGCCCTATAGGAAACACAGTAGAGATGATGAGTGATCTTTTCTCAAAAGCAGAGTGTGTTTCTTGTAAGGCGAGCTAGCGTTTGTTTCCCAGTCCTAAATGGCGTTGAATCACATGCAGTTTCTTGTTCTATGAGCAAGAGTAGTTTTCTGGTAAGAAGAGTCACTATTGCGCTCACATTGTCATTCATAGTGCAAATAGCACTCGTGTCTGTTCCCAGCATGTACAGTGTATTGGACTGAAGAGGATCTACTGTTCTTGTCAGTTTCCTAAGCAGAGTTGAACTAGATATGGCCCGTGTGTGTAGGAAGCACAGTTCTTTTGTTCTGAGCAAGCTTACTGTTCAGACCCCATAGGAAACACAGTAGAGTAGAAGAGTGCTCTTTTCTCAAAAGCAGAGTGTGTTTCTTTTAAGGCGAGCTAGTGTTTGTTTCCCAGTCCTAAATGGAGTTGAATCCCATGCAGTTTCTGGTCCTATGAGCAAGAGTTGTTTTCTGGTAAGAAGAGTCTCTATTGCGCTCCCATTGAATTACACAGGGCAAATAACACTGGCGTCTGTTCCCAGCTTGTACACTGTATTGGACTGAAGAGGATCTATTTTTCTTGTCAGTTTCCTAAGCAGAGTTGAACTAGATATAGCCCGTGTGTGTAGGAAGCACAGTTCTTTTGTTCTGAGCAAGCTCACTCTTCTGGCCCTATAGGAAACACAATAGAGTAAAGAGTGCTCTTTTCTCAAAAGCAGATTGTGTCTTGTAAGGCGACCTAGCTTTTTTTTCCCAGTCCTAAATGGAGTTGAATCACATGCAGTTTCTGGTTTTTCGAGCAAGAGTTGTTTTCTGGTAAGAAGAGTAACTATTGCGCTCCCATTGTCATACACAGGGCAAATAGCACTGGTGACTGTTCCCAGCATGTACAGTGAATTGGACTGAAGAGTATCTACTGTTCTTGTCAGTTGGCTAAGCAGAATTGAACTAGATATGGCCGTGTGTGTAGGAAGCACAGTTCTTTTCTTCTGAGGAAGCTCACTGTTCAAACCCCATAGGAAACACAGTAGAGTAGAAGAGTGCTCTTTTCTCAAAAGCAGAGAGTGTTTCTTGTAAGGCGAGCTAGCGTTTGTTTCCCAGTCCTAAATGGAGTTGAATCACATGAAGTTTCTGGTCCTACGAGCAAGAGTTTTTTCTGCTAAGAAGAGTCACTATTGTGCTCCCATTGTCATACACAGGGCAAATAGCACTGGCATCTGTTCCCAGCATGTACAGTGTATTGGACAGAAGTGGATCTACTGTTCTTGTCAGTTTCCTAAGTAGAATTAACTAGATATGGCCCTGTGTGTAGGAAGCACAGTTCTTTTGTTCAGAGCAAGCTCACTGTTCGGACCTCATAGGAAACACAGTAGAGTAGAAGAGTGCTCTTTTCTCAAAAGCAGAATGTGTTTCTTGTAAGGCGAGCTAACATTTGTTTCACAGTCCTAAATGGAGTTGAATCACATGCAGTTTCTGGTCCTTCGAGCAAGAGTTGTTTTCTGGTAAGAAGACTCACTATTGCACTCCCATTGAATTATTCAGGGCAAATAGCACTGGCGTCTGTTCACAGCATGTACAGTGTATTGGACTGAAGAGGATCTACTGTTCTTGTCAGTTTCCTAAGGAGAGTTGAACTAGATATGGCCCGTGTGTGTAGGAAGCACAGTTCTTTTTTTCTGAGCAAGCTCACTGTTCTGGCACTATAGGAAACACAGTAGAGTAGAAGAGTGCTCTTTTCTCTAAAGCAGAGTGTGTTTCTTGTAAGGCGAGCTACCGTTTGTTTCCCAGTCCTAAATGGAGTTGAATCACATGCAGTTGTTGGTCCCAGGAGCAAGAGTTATTTTCTGGTAAGGAAAGTCACTATTGCGCTCCCATTGCCATACGCAGTACAAATAGCACTGGCGTCTGTTGCCAGCAAGTAGAGTGTATTGGACTGAAGAGGAGATACTGTTCTTGTCAGTTTCCTAAGCAGAGATGAACTAGATATTGCCCGTGTGTGTAGGAAGCACAGTTCTTTTGTTCTGAGCAAGCTCACTGTTCTGGCCCTATAGGAAACACAGTAGAGTAGATGAGTGATCTTTTCTCAAAAGCAGAGTGTGTTTCTTGTAAGGCGAGCTAGCGTTTGTTTCCCAGTCCTAAATGGCGTTGAATCACAGGCAGTTTCTGGTTCTATGAGCAAGAGTAGTTTTCTGGTAAGAAGAGTCACTATTGCGCTCACATTGTCATACATAGTGCAAATAGCACTCGTGTCTGTTCCCAGCATGTACAGTGTATTGGACTGAAGAGGATCTACTGTTCTTGTCAGTTTCCTAAGCAGAGTTGAACTAGATATGGCCCGTGTGTGTAGGAAGCACAGTTCTTTTGCTCTGAGCAAGCTTACTGTTCAGACCCCATAGGAAACACAGTAGAGTAGAAGAGTGCTCTTTTCTCAAAAGCAGAGTGTGTTTCTTTTAAGGCGAGCTAGTGTTTGTTTCCCAGTCCTAAATGGAGTTGAATCCCATGCAGTTTCTGGTCCTATGAGCAAGAGTTGTTTTCTGGTAAGAAGAGTCACTATTGCGCTCCCATTGTCATACACAGGGCAAATAGCACTGGCGTCTGTTCCCAGCATGTACAGTGTATTTGACTGAAGTGGATCTACTGTTCTTGTCAGTTTCCTAAGCAGAATTGAACTAGATATGGCCGTGTGTGTAGGAAGCACAGTTCTTTTGTTCTGAGCAAGCTCACTGTTCGGACCCCATAGGAAACACAGTAGAGTAGAAGAGTGCCCTTTTCTCAAAAGCAGAGTGTGTTTCTTGCAAGGCGAGCTAGCGTTTGTTTCCCAGTCGTAAATGGAGTTGAATCACATGAAGTTTCTGGTCCTATGAGCAAGAGTTTTTTCTGCTAGGAAGAGTCACTATTGTGCTCCCATTGTCATACACAGGGCAAATAGCACTGGCATCTGTTCCCAGCATGTACAGTGTATTGGACTGAAGAGGATCTACTGTCCTTGTCAGTTTCCTAAGTAGAATTGAACTAGATATGGCCCTGTGTGTAGGAAGCACAGTTCTTTTGTTCAGAGCAAGCTCACTGTTCGGACCTCATAGGAAACACAGCAGAGTAGAAGAGTGCTCTTTTCTCAAAAGCAGAATGTGTTTCTTGTAAGGCGAGCTAGCGTTTGTTTCACAGTCCTAAATGGAGTTGAATCACATGCAGTTTCTGGTCCTTCGAGCAAGAGTTGTTTTCTGGTAAGAAGAGTCACTATTGCACTCCCATTGACTTACACAGGGCAAATAGCACTGGCGTTTGTTCACAGCATGTACAGTGTATTGGACTGAAGAGGATCTACTGTTCTTGTCAGTTTCCTAAGGAGAGTTGAACTAGATATGGACCGTGTGTGTAGGAAGCACAGTTCTTTTTTTCTGTGCAAGCTCACTGTTCTGGCCCTATAGGAAACACAGTAGAGTAGAAGAGTGCTCTTTTCTCAAAAGCAGAGTGTGTTTCTTGTAAGGCGAGCTAGCATTTGTTTCCCAGTCCTAAATGGCGTTGAATCACATGCAGTTTGTGGTCCTACGAGCAAGAGTTGTTTTCTGGTAAGAAGAGTCACTATTGTGCTCCCTTTGTCATACACAGGGCAAATAGCACTGGCGTCTGTTCCCAGCATGTAGAGTGTATTGGACAGAAGAGGAGCTACTGTTCTTGTCAGTTTCCTAAGGAGAGTTGAACTAGATATGGCCCGTGTGTGTAGGAAGCACAGTTCTTTTTTTCTGAGCAAGCTCACTGTTCTGGCCCTATAGGAAACACAGTAGAGTAGAAGAGTGCTCTTTTCTCTAAAGCAGAGTGAGTTTCTTGTAAGGCGAGCTACCGTTTGTTTCCCAGTCCTAAATGGAGTTGAATCACATGCAGTTGTTGGTCCCAGGAGCAAGAGTTATTTTCTGGTAAGGAAAGTCACTATTGCGCTCCCATTGCCATACGCAGTACAAATAGCACTGGCGTCTGTTGCCAGCAAGTAGAGTGTATTGGACTGAAGAGGAGCTACTGTTCTTGTCAGTTTCCTAAGCAGAGTTTAACTAGATATTGCCCGTGTGTGTAGGAAGCACAGTTCTTTTGTTCTGAGCAAGCTCACTGTTCTGGCCCTATAGGAAACACAGAACAGTAGAAGAGTACTCTTTTCTCAAAAGCAGAGAGTGTTTCTTGTAAGGCGAGCTAGCATTTGTTTCCCAGTCCTAAATGGAGTTGAATCACATGCAGTTTGTAGTCCTACAAGCAAGAGTTGTTTTCTGGTAAGAAGAGTCACTATTGTGCTCCCTTTGTCATACACAGGGCAAATAGCACTGGCGTCTGTTCCCAGCATGTACAGTGTATTGGACTGAAGAGGATCTACTGTTCTTGTCAGATTGCTAAGCAGAATTGAAATAGATATGCCATGTGTAGGAAGCACAGTTCTTTTGTTCTGAGCAAGCTCACTGTTCTGGCCCCATAGGAAACACAGTAGAGTAGATGAGTGATCTTTTCTCAAAAGCAGAGTGTGTTTCTTGTAAGGCGAGCTAGCGTTTGTTTCCCAGTCCTAAATGGCGTTGAATCACATGCAGTTTCTGGTTCTATGAGCAAGAGTAGTTTTCTGGTAAGAAGAGTCACTATTGCGCTAACTTTGTCATACATAGTGCAAATAGCACTCATGTCTGTTCCCAGCATGTACAGTGTATTGGACTGAAGAGGATCTACTGTTCTTGTCAGTTTCCTAAGCAGAGTTGAACTAGATATGGCCTGTGTGTGTAGGAAGCTCAGTTCTTTTGCTCTGAGCAAGCTTACTGTTCAGACCCCATAGGAAACACAGTAGAGTAGAAGAGTGCTCTTTTCTCAAAAGCAGAGTGTGTTTTTTTTAAGGCGAGCTAGTGTTTGTTTCCCAGTCCTAAATGTAGTTGAATCCCATGCAGTTTCTGGTCCTATGAGCAAGAGTTGTTTTCTGGTAAGAAGAGTCACTATTGCGCTACCATTGTCATACACAGGGCAAATAGCACTGGCGTCTGTTCCCAGCATGTACAGTGTATTGGACTGAAGTGGATCTACTGTTCTTGTCAGTTTCCTAAGCAGAATTGAACTAGATATGGCCGTGTGTGTAGGAAGCAGAGTTCTTTTGTTCTGAGAAAACTCACTGTTCAGACCCCATAGGAAACACAGTAGAGTAGAAGAGTGCCCTTTTCTCAAAAGCAGAGTGTGTTTCTTGCAAGGCGAGCTAGCGTTTGTTTCCCAGTCCTAAATGGAGTTGAATCACATGAAGTTTCTGGTCCTACGAGCAAGAGTTTTTTCTGCTAAGAAGAGTCACTATTGTGCTCCCATTGTCATACACAGGGCAAATAGCACTGGCATCTGTTCCCAGCATGTACAGAGTATTGGACTGAAGAGGATCTACTGTTCTTGTCAGTTTCCTAAGTAGAATTGAACTAGATATGGCCCTGTGTGTAGGAAGCACAGTTCTTTTGTTCAGAGCAAGCTCACTGTTCGGACCTCATAGGAAACACAGTAGAGTAGAAGAGTGCTCTTTTCTCAAAAGCAGAATGTGTTTCTTGTAAGGCGAGCTAGCATTTGTTTCACAGTCCTAAATGGAGTTGAATCACATGCAGTTTCTGGTCCTTCGAGCAAGAGTTGTTTTCTGGTAAGAAGAGTCACTATTGCACTCCCATTGACTTACACAGGGCAAATAGCACTGGCGTTTGTTCACAGCATGTACAGTGTATTGGACTGAAGAGGATCTACTGTTCTTGTCAGTTTCCTAAGGAGAGTTGAACTAGATATGGACCGTGTGTGTAGGAAGCACAGTTCTTTTTTTCTGTGCAAGCTCACTGTTCTGGCCCTATAGGAAACACAGTAGAGTAGAAGAGTGCTCTTTTCTCAAAAGCAGAGTGTGTTTCTTGTAAGGCGAGCTAGCATTTGTTTCCCAGTCCTAAATGGCGTTGAATCACATGCAGTTTGTGGTCCTACGAGCAAGAGTTGTTTTCTGGTAAGAAGAGTCACTATTGTGCTCCCTTTGTCATACACAGGGCAAATAGCACTGGCGTCTGTTCCCAGCATGTACAGTGTATTGGACTGAAGAGGATCTACTGTTCTTGTCAGTTTGCTAAGCAGAATTGAAATAGATATGGCCGTGTGTAGGAAGCACAGTTCTTTTGTTCTGAGCAAGCTCACTGTTCTGGCCCTATAGGAAACACAGTAGAGTAGATGAGTGATCTTTTCTCAAAAGCAGAGTGTGTTTTTTGTAAGGCGAGCTAGCGTTTGTTTCCCAGTCCCAAATAGCGTTGAATCACATGCAGTATCTGGTTCTATGAGCAAGAGTAGTTTTCTGGTAAGAAGAGTCCCTATTGCGCTCACATTGTCATACATAGTGCAAATAGCACTCGTGTCTGTTCCCAGCATGAACAGTGTATTGGACTGAAGAGGATCTACTGTTCTTGTCAGTTTCCTAAGCAGAGTTGAACTAGATATGGCCCGTGTGTGTAGGAAGCACAGTTCTTTTGTTCTGAGCAAGCTTACTGTTCAGACCCCATAGGAAACACAGTAGAGTAGAAGAGTGCTCTTTTCTCAAAAGCAGAGTGTGTTTCTTTTAAGGCGAGCTAGTGTTTGTTTCCCAGTCCTAAAAGGAGTTGAATCCCATGCAGTTTCTGGTCCTATGAGCAAGAGTTGTTTTCTGGTAAGAAGAGTCACTATTGCGCTCCCATTGTCATACACAGGGCAAATAGCACTGGCGTCTGTTCCCAGCATGTACAGTGTATTTGACTGAAGTGGATCTACTGTTCTTGTCAGTTTCCTAAGCAGAATTGAACTACATATGGCCATGTGTGTAGGAAGCACAGTTCTTTTGTTCTGAGCAAGCTCACTGTTCGGACCCCATAGGAAACACTGTAGAGTAGAAGAGTGCCCTTTTCTCAAAACCAGAGTGTGTTTCTTGTAAGGCGAGCTAGCGTTTGTTTCCCAGTCCTAAAGGGCGTTGAATCACATGAAGTTTCTGGTCCTACGAGCAAGAGTTTTTTCTGCTAAGAAGAGTCACTATTGTGCTCCCATTGTCATACACAGGGCAAATAGCACTGGCATCTGTTCCCAGCATGTACAGTGTATTGAACTGAAGAGGATCTACTGTTCTTGTCAGTTTCCTAAGGAGAGTTGAACTAGATATGGCCCGTGTGTGTAGGAAGCACAGTTCTTTTTTTCTGAGCAAGCTCACTGTTCTGGCCCTATATGAAACACAGTAGAGTAGAAGAGTGCTCTTTTCTCAAAAGCAGACTGTGTTTCTTGTAAGGCAAGCTAGTGTTTTTTTTCCCAGTCCTAAATGGAGTTGAACCACATGCAGTTGTTGGTCCCAGGAGCAAGAGTTGTTTTCTGGTAAGGAAAGTCACTATTGCGCTCCCATTGCCATACGCAGTACAAATAGCACTGGCGTCTGTTGCCAGCAAGTACAGTGTATTGGACTGAAGAGGAGCTACTGTTCTTGTCAGTTTCCTAAGCAGAGTTGAACTAGATATTGCCCGTGTGTGTAGGAAGCACAGTTCTTTTGTACTGAGCAAGCTCACTGTTCGGACCCAATATGAGACACAGTAGAGAAGAAGAGTGCTCTTTTCTCTAAAGCAGAGTGTGTTTCTTGTAAGGCGAGCTAGCGTTTGTTTCCCAGTCCTAAATGGAGTTGAAACAGATGCAGTTTCTGGTCCTATGAGCAAGATTTGTTTTCTGGTAAGGAAAGTCCCTATTGCGCACCCATTGCCATACACAGTGCAAATAGCACTCCCGTCTGTTCCCAGCAAGTACAGTGTATGGGACTGAAGAGGAGCTACTGTTCTTGTCAGATTCCTAAGCAGAGTTGAACTAGATATTGCCCGTGTGTGTAGGAAGCACAGTTCTTTTGTTCTGAGCCAGCTCACTGTTCGAACCCAATATGAGACACAGTAGAGAAGAAGAGTGCTCTTTTCTCAAAAGCAGAGTGTGTTTCTTGTAAGGCGAGCTAGCGTTTGTGTCCCAGCCCTAAATGGAGTTGAATCACATTCAGTTTCTGGTCCTATGAGCAAGAGTTGTTTTCTGGTAAGGAATGTCACTATTGAGCTCCCATTGCCATACACAGTGCAAATAGCACTCGCGTCTGTTCCCAGCAAGTACAGTGTTGGACTGAAGAGGAGCTACTGTTCTTGTCAGGTTCCTAAGCAGAGTTGAACTACATATGGTTCGTGTGTGTAGGAAGCACAGTTCTTTTGTTCTGAGCAAGCTCACTGTTTGGACCCCATAGGAAACACAGTAGACTAGAAGAGTGCTCTTTTCTCTAAAGCAGAGTGTTTTTCTTGAAAGGCGAGCTAGCATTTGTTTCCGAGTCCTAAATGGAGTTGAATCCCATGCAGTTTCTGGTACTATGAGCAAGAGATGTTTTCTGGTAAGGAAAGTCACTATTGCACTGCCATTGTTATACACAGGACAAATAGCACTGGCATCTGTTGCCAACAAGTACAGTGTATTGGACTGAAGAGGATCTACTGTTCTTGTCAGGTTCCTAAGCAGACTTGAACTAGATATGGCCCTGTGTGTAGGAAGCACAGTTTTTTTTGTTCTGAGCAAGCTCACTGTTCGGACCCCATAGGAAACACAGAAGAGTAGAAGAGTGCTCTTTTCTCAAAAGCAGACTGTGTTTCTTGTAAGGCGAGCTAGCGTTTGTTTCCCAGTCCTAAATGGAGTTGAGTCACATGCAGTTTTTTGTCCTATGAGCAAGAGTTGTTTTCTGGTAAGACGAGTCACTATTGTGCTCCAATTGCCCTACACAGTGCAAATAGCACTCGCGTCTGTTCCCAGCAAGTACAGTGTATTGGACTGAAGGGGATCTACTGTTCTTTTCAGTTTCTTAAGCAGAGTTGAACTAGATATGGCTCATGTGTGTAGGAAGCTCAGTTCTTTTGTTCTGAGCAAGCTCATTGTTTGAACCCCATAGGAAACACAGTAGAGTAGAATAGTGCTCTTTTCTCAAAATCAGAGAGTCTTTCTTGTAAGGCGAGCTAGTGTTTGTTTCCCAGTCCTAAATGGAGTTTAATCACATGCACTTTCTGGTCCTATGAGCAAGAGTTGTTTTCTGGTAAGGAAAGTCCCTATTGCGCTCCCATTGCCATACACAGTGCAAATAACACTCCCGTCTGTTCCCAGCAAGTACAGTGTATGGGACTGAAGAGGAGCTACTGTTCTTGTCAGTTTCCTAAGCAGAGTTGAACTAGATATGGCCCGTGTGTAGGAAGCACAGTTCTTAAGTTCTGAGCAAGCTCACTCTTCTGGCCCTATAGGAACACAGTAGAGTAGAAGAGTGCTCTCTTCTCTAAAGCAGAGTGTGTTTTTTGTAAGGTGAGCTAGCATTTGTTTCCCAGTCCTAAATGGAGTTGAATCACATGAAGTTTCTGGTCCTGTGAGCAAGAGTTGTTTTATGGTAAGAATAGTCACTATTGCACTGCCTTTGCAATACACAGGACAAATAGCACTGGCGTCTGTTCCCAGCAAGTACAGTGTATTGGACTTAAGAGGATCTACTGTTCTTGTCAGGTTCCAAAGCAGAGTTGAACTAGATATGGCCCGTGTGTATAGGAAGCACAGTTATTATGTTCTGAGCAAGCTCACTGTTCTGGCCCTATAGGAAACACAGTAGAGTAGAAGAGTGCTCTTTTCTCAAAAGCAGAGTGTGTTTCTTGTAAGGCAAGCTAGCGTTTTTTTTCCCAGTCCTAAATGGAGTTGAATCACATGCAGTTGTTGGTCCCAGGAGCAAGAGTTGTTTTCTGGTAAGGAAAGTCACTATTGCACTCCCATTGCCATACGCAGTACAAATAGCACTGGCGTCTGTTGCCAGCAAGTACAGTGTATTGGACTGAAGAGGAGCTACTGTTCTTGTCAGTTTCCTAAGCAGAGTTGAACTAGATATTGCCCGTGTGTGGGAAGCACAGTTCTTTTGTTCTGAGCCAGCTCACTGTTCGGACCCAATATGAGACACAGTAGAGAAGAAGAGTGCTCTTTTCTCTAAAGCAGAGTGTGTTTCTTGTAAGGCGAGCTAGCGTTTGTTTCCCAGTCCTAAATGGAGTTGAAACAGATGCAGTTTCTGGTCCTACGTACAAGAGTTGTTTTCTGGTAAGGAATGTTACTATTGAGCTCCCATTGCCATACACAGTGCAAATAGCACTCGCGTCTGTTCCCAGCAAGTACAGTGTTGGACTGAAGAGGAGCTACTGTTCTTGTCAGGTTCCTAAGCAGAGTTGAACAACATATGGTTCGTGTGTGTAGGAAGCACAGTTCTTTTGTTCTGAGCAAGCTCACTGTTTGGACCCCATAGGAAACACAGTAGACTAGAAGAGTGCTCTTTTCTCTAAAGCAGAGTGTTTTTTTTGAAAGGCGAGCTAGCGTTTGTTTCCGAGTCCTAAATGGAGTTGAATCCCGTGCTGTTTCTGGTACTATGAGCAAGAGATGTTTTCTGGTAAGGAAAGTCCCTATTGCGCTCCCATTGCCATACACAGTGCAATAGCACTCGCGTGTGATCCCAGCAAGTACAGTGTATCGGACTGAAGAGGAGCTACTGTTCTTGTCCGTTTCTTAAGCAGAGTTGAACTAGATATGTCCCATGTGTGTAGGAAGCACAGTTCTTTTGATCTGCAAGCTAACTTTTCGGAACCCATAGGAAACACAATAGAGTAGATGAGTGCTCTTTTCTCAAAAGCAGAGTGTGTTTCCTGTAAGGCGAGGTAGCGTTTGTTTCCCAGTCCTAAATGGAGTTGAATCACATGCAGTTTCTGGTCCTACGAGCAAGAGTTGTTTTCTGGTAAGGAAAGTCACTATTGCACTCCCATTGCCATACACATTGCTAATAGCACTGGCGTCTGTTCCCAGCAAGTACAGTGAATCGGACTGAAGAGGAGCTACTGTTCTTGTCAGTTTCCTAAGCAGAGTTGAACTAGATATGGCCCGTGTGTGTAGGAAGCTCAGTTCTTATGTTCTGAGCAAGCTCACTGTTCTGGCCCTATAGGAAACACATTAGAGTAGAAGAGTGCTCTTTTCTCTAAAGCAGAGTGAGTGTCTTGTAAGGCAAGCTAGCGTTTGTTTCCCAGTCCTAAATGGAGTTGAATCACATGCAGTTTCTGCTCCTACGAGCAAGAGTTGTTTTCTGGTAAGGAAAGTCACTATTATGCTCCCATTGCCATACACAGTGCAAATAGCACTCGCGTCTGTTCCCAGCAAGTACAGTGTATTGGACTGAATAGGAGCTACTGTTCTTGTCAGTTTCCTAAGCAGAGTTGACCTGCATATGATCCGTGTGTGTACGAAGTACAGTTCTTTTGTTTTGAGCAAGCTTACTTTTTGGACCCCATAGGAAACACAGTAGACTAGAATAGTGCTCTTTTCTCTAAACCAGAGTGTTTTTCTTGTAAGGCGAGCTAGCGTTTGTTTTCCAGTCCTAAATGGAGTTGAATAACATGCAGTTTTGGGTACTACGAGCAAGAGTTTTTTTCTGGTAAGGAAAGTCACTATTGCGCTCCCATTGCATTACACAGTGCAAATAGCATTCGTGACTGTTCCCAGCAAGTACAGTGTATTGGACCTAAGAAAAGCTACTGTTCTTGTCATTTTCCTAAGCAGAGTTGAACTAGATATGGCCCGTGTGTGTGAAGCACAGTTCTTTTGTTCTGAGCAAGCTCACTCTTCTGGCCCTATTGAAAACATAGTAGAGTAGAAGAGTGCTCTTTTCTCAAAAGCAGAGTGTGTTTCTTGTAAGGCGAGCTAGAGTTTGTTTCCCAGTCCTAAATGGAGTTGAATCACATGCAGTTTCTGGTCCTACGAGCAAGAGTTGTTTTCTGCTAAGAAGAGTCACTATTGCGCTCCCATTGCCATACACAGTGCAAATAGCACTGTCGTCTGTTCCCAGCAAGTACAGTGTATTGGACAGAATAGGAGGTACTGTTCTTGTCAGTTTTCTAAGCGGAGTTGAACTAGATATGGCCCGTGTGTGTAGGAAGCACAGTTCATTTGTTCTGAGCAAGCTCACTGTTCGGACAACATAGGAAACACAGTAGAGTCAAAGAGTGCTCTTTTCTCAAAAGCAGAGTGTGTTTCTTGTAAGGCGAGCTAGCGTTTGTGTCTCAGCCCTAAATGGAGTTGAATCACATGCAGTTTCTGGTCCTGTGAGCAAGAGTTGTTTTCTGGTAAGAAGAGTCACTATTGCACTCCCTTTATCATACACAGGGCAAATAGCACTTGCGTCTGTTCCCAGCATGTACAGTGTATTGGCCTGAAGAGGATCTACTGTTCTTGTCAGTTTCCTAACCAGAGTTGAACTACATATGGCCCGTGTGTGTAGGAAGCACAGTTCTTTTGTTCTGAGCAAGCTCACTGTTCGGACAACATAGGAAACACAGTAGAGTAGAAGAGTGCTCTTTTCTCAAAAGCAGAGTGTGTTTCTTGTAAGGCGAGCTAGCGTTTGTGTCCCAACCCTAAATGGAGTTGAATCACATGCAGTTTCTGGTCCTACGAACAAGAGTTGTTTTCTGGTAAGAAGACTCACTATTGCACTCCCTTTGTCATACACAGGGCAAATAGCACTTGCGTCTGTTCCCAGCATGTACAGTGTATTGGCCTGAAGAGGATCTACTGTTCTTGTCAGTTTCCTAAGCAGAGTTGAACTAGATATGGCCCGTGTGTGTAGGAAGCAAAGTTCTTTTGTTCTGAACAAGCTCACTGTTCGGAACACTTAGGAAACACAGTAGAGTAGAAGAGTGCTCTTTTCTCAAAAGCAGATTGTGTTTCTTGTAAGGCGAGATACCGTTTGTTTCCCAGTCCGGAATGGAGTTGAATCCCATGCAGTTTCTGGTCCTACGAGCAAGAGTTGTTTTCTGGTAAGAAGAGTCACTGTTGCGGTCCCATTGTCATACACAGTGCAAATAGCACTGGCATCTGTTCCCAGCATGTACAGTGTATTGGACTGAAGAGTATCTACTGTTCTTGTCAGTTTCCTAAGCAGAGTTGAACAAGATATGGCCCATGTGTAGGAAGCACAGTTCTTTTTTTCTGAGCAAGCTTACTGTTCGACCCCATAGGAAACACAGTTGAGTAGAAGAGTGCTCTTTTCTCAAAAGCAGAGTGTGTTTCTTGTTAGGCGAGCTAATGTTTGTTTCTCAGTCAGAAATTGAGTTGAATCCCATGCAGTTTCTGGTCCTACGAGCAAGAGTTGTTTTCTGGTAAGAAGAGTCACTATTGCGCTCCCATTGACATACACAGTGCAAATAGCACTCGCGTCTGTTCTAAGCAAGTACAGTGTATTGGACTGAAGAGGAGCTACTGTTCTTGTCAGTTTCCTAAGCAGAGTTGAACTAGATATGGCCCGTGTGTGTAGGAAGCACAGTTCTTTTGTTCTGAGCAAGCTCACTGTTCGGAAACCATAGGAAACACAGTAGAGTAGAAGAGTGCTCTTTTCTCAAAAGCAGAGTGTGTTTCTTGTAAGGCGAGCTAGTGTTTGTTTCCCAGTCCTAAATGGAGTTGAATCACATGCAGTTTCTGGTCCTACAAGCATGAGGTGTTTTCTAGTAAGAAGAGTCACTATTGCGGTCCCATTGCCATACACAGTGCAAATAGCACTGTCGTCTGTTCCCAGCAAGTACAGTGTATTGGACTGAAGAGGAGCTACTGTTCTTGTCAGTTTCCTAAGCAGAGTTGAACTAGATATTGCCCGTGTGTGTAGGAAGCACAGTTCTTTTGTTCTGAGCAAGCTTTCTGTTTTGGCCCTATAGGAAACACAGTAGAGTAAAAGAGTGCTCTTTTCTCAAAAGCAGAGTGTGTTTCTTATAAGGCGAGCTAGCATGTTTCCGAGTCCTAAATGGAGTTGAATCACATGCAGTTTCTGTTCCCACGAGCAAGAGTTGTTTTCTGGTAAGAAGAGTCATTATTGCGCTCCCATTGCCATACACAGAGCAAATAGCAAACAATTCTGTTTTCAGCAAGTACAGTGTATTGGACTGAAGAGGAGCTACTGTTCTTGTCTGTTTCCTAAGCAGAGTTGAACTAGATATGGCCGTGTGTGTAGGAAGCACAGTTCTTTGTTCTGAAAAGCTCACTGTTCGGACTCCATAGGAAACACAGTAGAGGAGAAGAGTGTTCTTTTCTCAAAAGCAGAGTGTGTTTCTTGTAAGGCGAGCTAGTGTTTGTTTCCCAGTCCTAAATGGAGTTGAATCACATGCAGTTTTTGGTCCTAGGTGCAAGAGTTGTTTTCTGGTAAGAAGAGTCACTATTGTGCTCCCATTGTCATACAGGGCAAATAGCACTGTCGTCTATTCCCAGCATGTACAGTGTATTGGACTGAAGAGGATCTACTCTTCTTGACAGTTTCCTAAGCAGAATTGAACTAGTTATGGCCGTGTGTGTACGAAGCCCAGTTCTTTTGATCTGATCAAGTACACTATTCTGGCGATATAGGAAACATGTAGAGTAGAAGAGTGCTCTTTTCTCAAAAGCAGAGTGTGTTTCTTGTAAGGCGACCTAGCATTTGTTTTCCAGTCCTAAATGGAGTTGAATAACATGCAGTTTTGGGTCCTATGAGCAAGAGTTGTTTTCTGATAAGGAAAGTCACTATTGCGCTCCCATTGCATTACACAGTGCAAATAACACTCCCGTCTGTTCCCAGCAAGTACAGTGTATTGGACTTAAGAGAAGCTACTGTTCTTGTCATTTTCCTAAGTAGAGTTGAACTAGATATGGCCCGTGTGTGTGAAGCACAGTTCTTTTGTTCTGAGCAAGCTCACTCTGCTGGCCCTATAGAAAACATAGTAGAGTAGAAGAGTGCTCTTTTCTCAAAAGCAGAGTGTGTTTCTTGTAAGGCGAGCTAGCGTTTGTTTCCCAGTCCTAAATGGAGTTGAATCACATGCAGTTTCTGGTCCTACGAGCAAGAGTTGTTTTCTGCTAAGAAGAGTCACTATTGCGCTCCCATTGCCATACACAGTGAGAATAGCACTGTCGTCTGTTCCCAGCAAGTACAGTGTATTGGACAGAAGAGGAGGTACTGTTCTTGTCAGTTTTCTAAGCGGAGTTGAACTAGATATGGCCCGTGTGTGTAGGAAGCACAGTTCTTTTGTTCTGAGCAAGCTCACTGTTCTGGCCCTGGAGTAAACACAGTAGAGTCAAAGAGTGCTCTTTTCTCAAAAGCAGAGTGTGTTTCTTGTAAGGCGAGCTAGCGTTTGTGTCCCAGTCCTAAATGGAGTTGCATCACATGCAGTTTCTGGTCCTATGAGCAAGAGTTGTTTTATGGTAAGAAGAGTCACTATTGTGCTATCATTGCCATACACAGTGCAAATAGCACTCGCGTCTGTTCCCAGCAAGTATGTGTATTGGACAGAAGAAAATCTACTGTTCTTGTCAGTTTCCTAAGCAGAGTTGAACTAGATATGGCCCGTGTGTGTGAAGCACAGTTCTTTTGTTCTGAGCAAGCTCACTGTTCGGACCCTATGGGAAACACAGTAGAGTAGAAGAGTGCTCTTTTCTCAAAAGCAGAGTGTGTTTCTTGTAAGGCTAGCTAGTGTTTGTTTCCCAGTCAGAAACAGAGTTGAATCCCATGCAGTTTCAGGTCCTACAACCAAGAGTTTTTTTTTCTGGTAAGAAGAGTCACTATTACGCTCCCATTGCCATACACAGTGCAAATAGCACTCGCGTAATACCCAGCATGTACATTGTATTGGACTGAAGAGGATCTACTGTTCTTGTCAGTTTCCTAAGCAGAGTTGAACTAGATATGGCCTGTGTGTGTAGGAAGCATAGTTCTTTTGTTCTGAGCAAGCTCACTCTTCGGACAACACAGGAAACACAGTAAAGTAGAAGAGTGCTCTTTTATCAAAAGCAGAGTGTGTTTCTTGTAAGGTGACCTAGCGTGTGTTTTCCAGTCCTAAATGGAGTTGAATCACATGCAGTTTTCGGTCCTACGAGCAAGAGTTGTTTTCTGGTAAGGAAAGTCACTATTGTGCTCCCTTTGCCATACACAGTGCAAATAGCACTGTCGTCTGTTCCCAGCAAGTACAGTGTATTGGACTGAAGAGGAGATACTATTCTTGTCAGTTTCCTAAGCACAGTTGAAGTAGATATGGCCCCTGTGTGTAGGAAGCACAGTTCTTTTGTTCTGAGCAAGCTCTCTCTTCTGGCCCTATAGAAAACACAGTAGAGTAGAAGAGTGCTCTTTTCTCAAAAGCAGATTGTGTGTTTCTTGTAAGGCGAGCTAGCGTTTGTGTCCCAGCCCTAAATGGAGTTGAATCACATTCAGTTTCTGGTCCTATGAGCAAGAGTTGTTTTCTGGTAAGAAGACTCACTATTGCACTCCCTTTGTCATACACAGGGCAAATAGCACTTGCGTCTGTTCCCAGCATGTACAGTGTATTGGCCTGAAGAGGATGTACTGTTCTTGTCAGTTTCCTAAGCAGAGTTGAACTAGATATGGCCCGTGTGTGTAGGAAGCACAGTTCTCTTGTTCTGAACAAGCTCACTGTTCGGAACACTTAGGAAACACAGTAGAGTAGAAGAGTGCTCTTTTCTCAAAAGCAGAGTGTGTTTCTTGTAAAGCGAGATAGCGTTTGTTTCCCAGTCCTAAATGGAGTTGAATCCCATGCAGTTTCTGGTCCTACGAGCAAGAGTTGTTTCCTGGTAAGAAGAGTCACTGTTGGGGTCCCATTGTAATACACAGTGCAAATAGCACTGGCATCTGTTCCCAGCATGTACAGTGTATTGGACTGACGTGGATCTACTGTTCTTGTCAGTTTCCTAAGCAGAGTTGAACAAGATATGGCCCGTGTGTGTAGGAAGCACAGTTCTTTTTTTCTGAGCAAGGTTACTGTTCGAACCATAGGAAACACAGTTGAGTAGAAGAGTGCTCTTTTCCCAAAAGCAGAGTGTGTTTCTTGTTAGGCGAGCTAATGTTTGTTTCTCAGTCAGAAATTGAGTTGAATCCCATGCAGTTTCTGGTCCTACGAGCAAGAGTTGTTTTCTGGTAAGAAGAGTCACTATTGCGCTCCCATTGTCATACACAGTGCAAATAGCACTCGCGTCTGTTCTAAGCAAGTACAGTGTATTGGACTGAAGAGGAGCTACTGTTCTTGTCAGTTTCCTAAGCAGAGTTGAACTAGATATGGCCCGTGTGTGTAGGAAGCCCAGTTCTTTTGTTCTGTGCAAGCTCACTGTTCGGAAACCATAGGAAACACAGTAGAGTAGAAGAGTGCTCTTTTCTCAAAAGCAGACTGTGTTTCTTGTAAGGCGAGCTAGTGTTTGTTTCCCAGTCCTAAATGGAGTTGAATCACATGCAGTTTTTGGTCCTAGGTGCAAGAGTTGTTTTCTGGTAAGAAGAGTCACTATTGCGCTCCCATTGCCATACACAGTGCAAATAGCACTCGCGTCTGTTCCCAGCAAGTACAGTGTATTGGACTGAAGAGGAGCTACTGTTCTTGTCAGTTTCCTAAGCAGAGTTGAACTAGATATGGCCCATGTGTGTAGGAAGCACAGTTCTTTTGTTCTGAGCAAGCTTTCTGTTTTGGCCCTATAGGAAACACAGTAGAGTAAAAGAGTGCTCTTTTCTCAAAAGCAGAGTGTGTTTCTTATAAGGCGAGCTAGCGTGTTTCCCAGTCCTAAATGGAGTTGAATCACATGCAGGTTCTGTTCCCACGAGCAAGAGTTTTTTTCTGGTAAGAAGAGTCATTATTGCAATCCCATTTTAAGTCGACTTAGCATTTGTTTTCCAGAGCAAATAGCAAACAATTCTGTTTTCAGCAAGTACAGTGTATTGGACTGAAGAGGAGCTAGTGTTCTTGTCTGTTTTCTAAGCAGAGTTGAACTAGATATGGCCGTGTGTGTAGGAAGCACAGTTCTTTTGTTCTGAGCAAGCTTTCTGTTTTGGCCCTATAGGAAACACAGTAGAGTAAAAGAGTGCTCTTTTCTCAAAAGCAGAGTGTGTTTCTTGTAAGGCGAGCTAGCGTTTGTTTTCCAGTCCTAAATGGAGTTGAAAAACATGCAGTTTTGGGTCCTACGAGCAAGAGTTGTTTTCTGGTAAGGAAAGTCACTATTGTGTTCCCATGGCATTACACAGTACAAATAACACTCGCGTCTGTTCCCAGCAAGTACAGTGTATTGGACTGAAGAGGAGCTACTGTTCTTGTCAGTTTCCTAAGCAGAGGTGAACTAGATATGGCCCGTGTGTGTAGGAAGCACAGTTCTTTTGTTCTAAGCAAGCTCACTGTTCGGAAACCATAGGAAACACAGTAGAGTAGAAGAGTGCTCTTTTCTCAAAAGCAGAGTGTGTTTCTTGTAAGGCGAGCTAGTGTTTGTTTCCCAGTCCTAAATGGAGTTGAATCACATGCAGTTTCTGGTCCTACAAGCATCAGTTGTTTTCTGGTAAGAAGAGTGACTACTGCGCTCCCATTGCCATACACAGTGCAAGTAGCACTCGGGTCAGTTCCCAGCAAGTACAGTGTATTGGACTGAAGAGGAGCTACTGTTCTTGTCAGTTTCCTAAGCAGAGTTGAACTAGATATGGCCCGTGTGTGTAGGAAGCACAGTTCTTTTGTTCTGAGCAAGCTTTCTGTTTTGGCCCTATAGGAAACACAGTAGAGTAAAAGAGTGCTCTTTCTCAAAAGCAGAGTGTGTTTCTTATAAGGCGAGCTAGCATGTTTCCAAGTCCTCAATGGAGTTGAATCCCATGCAGTTTCTGTTCCCACGAGCAAGAGTTGTTTTCTGGTAAGAAGAGTCATTATTGCGCTCCCATTGCCATACACAGAGCAAATAGCAAACAATTCTGTTTCAGCAAGTACAGTGTATTGGACTGAAGAGGAGCTACAGTTCTTGTCTGTTTCCTAAGCAGAGTTGAACTAGATATGGCCGTGTGTGTAGGAAGCACAGTTCTTTTGGTTCTGAAAAAGCTCACTGTTCGGAAACCATAGGAAACACAGTAGAGTAGAGAGAGTGCTCTTTTTCTCAAAAGCAGACTGTGTTTCTTGTAAGGCGAGCTAGTGTTTGTTTCCAGTCCTAAATGAGTTGAATCACATGCAGTTTTTGGTCCTAGGTGCAAGAGTTGTTTTTCTGGTAAGAAGAGTCACTATTGTGCTCCCATTGTCATACAGGGCAAATAGCACTGTCGTCTATTCCAAGCGTATACAGTGTATTGGACTGAAGAGGATCTACTCTTCTTGTCAGTTTCCTAAGCAGAATTGAACTAGTTATGGCCGTGTGTGTATGAAGCCCAGTTCTTTTGTTCTGATCAAGTACACTATTCTGGCGATATAGGAAACATGTAGAGTAGAAGAGTGCTCTTTTCTCAAAAGCAGAGTGTGTTTTCTTGTAAGGCGACCTTAGCATTTGTTTTCCAGTCCTAAATGGAGTTGAATAACATGCAGTTTTGGGTCCTACGAGCAAGAGTTTTTTTTCTGGTAAGGAAAGTCACTATTGCGCTCCCATTGCATTACACAGTGCAAATAGCACTCGTGACTGTTCCCAGCAAGTACAGTGTATTGGACCTAAGAAAAGCTACTGTTCTTGTCATTTTCCTAAGCAGAGTTGAACTAGATATGGCCCGTGTGTGTGAAGCACAGTACTTTTGTTCTGAGCAAGCTCACTCTTCTGGCCCTATTGAAAACATAGTAGAGTAGAAGAGTGCTCTTTTCTCAAAGCAGAGTGTGTTTCTTGTAAGGCGAGCTAGAGTTTGTTTCCCAGTCCTAAATGGAGTTGAATCACATGCAGTTTCTGGTCCTACGAGCAAGAGTTGTTTTCTGCTAAGAAGAGTCACTATTGCGCTCCCATTGCCATACACAGTGCAAATAGCACTGTCGTCTGTTCCCAGCAAGTACAGTGTATTGGACAGAAGAGGAGGTACTGTTCTTGTCAGTTTTCTAAGCGGAGTTGAACTAGATATGGCCCGTGTGTGTAGGAAGCACAGTTCATTTGTTCTGAGCAAGCTCACTGTTCGGACAACATAGGAAACACAGTAGAGTCAAAGAGTGCTCTTTTCTCAAAAGCAGAGTGTGTTTCTTGTAAGGCGAGCTAGCGTTTGTGTCTCAGCCCTAAATGGAGTTGAATCACATGCAGTTTCTGGTCCTGTGAGCAAGAGTTGTTTTCTGGTAAGAAGAGTCACTATTGCACTCCCTTATCATACACAGGGCAAATAGCACTTGCGTCTGTTCCCAGCATGTACAGTGTATTGGCCTGAAGAGGATCTACTGTTCTTGTCAGTTTCCTAACCAGAGTTGAACTACATATGGCCCCGTGTGTGTAGGAAGCACAGTTCTTTTGTTCTGAGCAAGCTCACTGTTCGGACACCATAGGAAACACAGTAGAGTAGAAGAGTGCTCTTTTCTCAAAAGCAGAGTGTGTTTCTTGTAAGGCGAGCTAGCGTTTGTGTCCCAACCCTAAATGGAGTTGAATCACATGCAGTTTCTGGTCCTACGAACAAGAGTTGTTTTCTGGTAAGAAGACTCACTATTGCACTCCCTTTGTCATACACAGGGCAAATAGCACTTGCGTCTGTTCCCAGCATGTACAGTGTATTGGCCTGAAGAGGGATCTACTGCTCTTGTCAGTTTCCTAAGCAGAGTTGAACTAGATATGGCCCCGTGTGT